>NW_004797295.1:1938619-1940739 GCF_000002075.1 Aplysia californica | reverse complement strand
TGTGTGTGAGTGCATGTATGAGATTTTGTATGTTTGTAGGTGTGACGTTTATTTTGCAATCTTGTGTGCTTTGCCAGGGTTTTGGGACTAAGGGTGTCCGTCAACTGACTGTTTCTCTCGCGAATCAGTACCATAATGTAAAATTTGAGGCAGGTTTTGCTTGGCTCGGTAAGATTAATATTATATTATTAACACAGATTTAAAATACATGTCAAGCGTTCTTGCGTATTACGAACATAGACAAAGAACGTTACGAACATAGACAAAGAACGTCGTGTAATCTTTCACGTTTTCTGAGACAGAAAATAGATATCAAACCATGTGTTTCGTGGCTTAGCATACTTTTTCCAACTGTACCGAAAACTGTTCAGGTTTTTTTATGTACAAGTCGGGCTTTTGCTGCTGTTTCGTCAAGCAAATGCCTTTTTTCTCTTTTTCATTTATAGCAATGCTTTCCCTTTGCCGTATGTGTACGTGTATACAATTTACTCCATTAACCTTTGATGAGCCAACATCTGCCGGCAGGGCAGTGGAGAGCTGAGAGTGGCTATTGAATCTCCAGGACAGCTCAACCATCCTTTGGAAAGTTTTGCTTTAGTGAAGCTTACCGCTATCTTCTTCATTAAAACAGCCAGATGGGTCGATTTAGTTGATAACAAGCCTACCGATCTACAGCGAGTTGTGGACTATCTGTTTACCAAAAACAATGACAACCCCTGACCTGTGACAAAAATAGAACCAAAGCCAGTAGAGGTGAATAAATTATAAGAAGGAACAAGGGAGGTGTCTTTATGTGGAGAAAAAAGGCTGGAAGGAGTGTTGAACTACGACTACGGACAGAGCTGGTGATTTCGCTCCTGTTCCGTTTCTGAATTTTGATTGTGTGACACCTTTGTGACCTAAATTTTCTTTTTTTGCTGGTCTCTACTTTAAAATAACTCTGAAAAGGACATAGAAGTCATACAGCATGCTAATCATTATAAAGGTCTAATGAATGTCTCCATCTAGAACTTACTTGATCTACTACACTCATCCGGGGTCTTCACTCTCAGTGGGGTCAGCATGAAGATAGCCGTGACGTCATGCGTGGAAAACGAGTTTAACTTATGGAAGGATACATTACCTTTTACCTTATTAATTCTAAAAGCTCAGATGGAAAATGACAACCTGAAACAATAACAAAATTGGCTCTGTAAAAGGAAAAGATATATGATAGAACGATACAGATCTATTACATTATTATTGATCTAGCTTTTACTTTCTGCCGTTATTACAAACAATCATTACTTAATCAGTTCCAAAATTATAGACCTTCCTTCTTAAGTCTTGCTGCAAAGTCGGCAATACATATGAAATTCGTGTACCTTGGTTGTTTGGAACGAACACAAAAGGTTCAATTCACATCATATTTTTTTTATTGCCCAGCCTCCCCTATTAAAAATTGTACAGTTCCTGTCTGATTTCAATTTACATTTTGGTGTGTAAAAAAGATTTGTACCTCCTTTCCAAAATCTTTCTAAATGTTCCGTAGATCCTAAAATGACATGGAGTTGGTAATCGTAACTAGCGATTTAGCTTACCCTTTTAGGCACATTAGCCCCAAGAAGTGCCTTTTTTGTTCTTGCGTTCTATGGGTTAATTGGCCGACATGTTTTTAATGCAAAATAGGGTCTTTAGTTCTGATTCCTTGAGGCGGACCAGTGATTTCCTAAGTATGGGTTTTTGGCATGCAATCGACACACGTGAGTATTTATGTGAAAATGATTTGAAAAGTGTCCAGGTGCGTTCGCAGTGTCATTCAGTTCAGCAGATTACCCTTGGATTATAAACTCTTTTTCGTTGTATCGAAAGTGAATAGTATTTCAGTTTGTGCTACAAAATCTTCTCATCTAGGATTGCAGAGTGTATGAAATACATAATAAACAAGTCTTCTGTCCTAATTCCTGGACAAGTCACTGTATAATAAGGATTATTACAGCATTATTATATAGATGTACTTGTGTCTATGGTAGAACAGTAATGACACTCACTCAAAGGAGAAAGGTAATTAGTATATCCAGAGAAAGAGAGAGACAGAGACAAACATACACACACACACACACACACACACACACAGAGAG
>NW_004797295.1:1929846-1937146 GCF_000002075.1 Aplysia californica | reverse complement strand
GGGGGGGCTTAGGGGAGAGATTGAGAGTTAGAACGAGCTTCCGCAGTGTCACAACCTTATCTTTGGTCTTGGCGCCAACGTCTAACGAAGTCAGTCGTGGAAAGACGGGTTGTTCTTCCTCCCCCTGATCTGAGTGCTCAATCCCATCGATCAGAGACCGACGCAAGATTCTCTGCAATCGACTTTGTCCTTCAGTCACCGCAATAGTGTTACACTTCATCGGTGTTATAAACAAAGAGAAATTCTAAATGAAGGAAAGACATTTAGACGAAAAGGGGGGAGTGAAACAAAAAGAAAACAGTACAATTATAAAAAGAAAGAAGAAAGAATGAAAGAATGAAAGAGAAATGTAAGGAAGGCAGAATGGAATGAAGAAATGGAGAAATGATAAATCAAGTCAGATAAGATTTTAATAGAAAAAGTGCGCAGGAACGGAAAGACAGAACTTTGGAAAGTCGTACCTTTGGCTGTCAGAAAAACGATGCCGGTAACAAGATATCGGTACACGGATAGGGAGGACAGTAATAAACCACTACTACCACTACATCTAGTTTTGCAAATTAGTGGATGGAGAGAATAACAGTAACATGGACTTCAGAAATTAATCTCGGGAACAACAACAAAAAGATAAAGCCCCACCATTTTTGTAACCCCATTTTTTCCATTTGTTTTGTTTGGGTTTTCTTTTCGTTTTGTTGGTTTTTATGTTGTTGTTTTTTTTGGGGGGGGTGTTTTGTTTTGTTTAGTTTAGTTTTGCTTTTGGTTTGTTTTGTTTTTGTTTTCGTTTTTACTTAGTTGGTTCTTGTATTGGTTTGATGCTTGTTAATGTTGGTTTCTTTTTTTTTAAAATATTAAGCCGCCTCGTGGGATCCTGCAGCTATCAGGATGTCGACATTTTAGAAACTCTTCACATCTTCCAAAAGAATGATGTTTTCCAATCTCTATCTCTATTCGTTTGCCACTTCTTTCTTCTGGCATGTATACACGGCAGATAGATGGACATTTGTTGTTCTGGAATCTAAATACTGCTAGAAACTGTTGCAAGAATAATCATTTTCTTTTTATTTAGCAGACGTCTATATCAGAAAACAGTATTGAGAGACGAGTGCTTCTAGAATATATGACGCGGATGCAATGGTTCAAAACAAGTTAACAATGAAGCATTCTGAATACATCCTAACCACCTTTTCTCTTTTTTTTATCACAAACTTCCTGGTACCAGCGAAGAATGTGATTATCATTACTTATCACTGTTAAAAGGTCGTGTTAAATTGGTGCCAAGTGACGGCGCATACGTGTATCTCTGTCACAGCTCCATTTTCTGTCCCTCGAAGATCTAAATAATTATGCCGAGACTACAACTGTCCATTGTTCTACAGCAAGCTGATCTGCGATGTTATTGAGGGCCTCTCTTTTCAGTAACTTGGATGATAATGGCGCCAATGCTTTACCGACAGGATGAACGAAAGCGGACAATTCTAACGGAATTTGTCATAATTTGAACTGATCTCGACACTGACTTCAAGTATACATTTAGTACATTTTCTTCTATTTTTCTTACACCATTCATATTTTCAGGATATTTCCATTAACACACATGGCATTAAGTGGGTTGAATAGAAAGCTCAGATGAAAAAAGTTTATCTCAACACCAATTATTCATTTCAGACTGACAGCCAGCAAGCGAGAAACTTTGCATTCCAGTTGTGATCTCATTTGCTCCAGGGTGGACATTATTGTTATGGATTGCCTTTTCCTATCTCCACAGGAAACTACACTGCCCTAGAAACACCATTCATCTGAATCTCTTCTTCTCATTCATCCTCCGAGCCTCGTTCTCATTTATGAAAGAGAATCTTTTGGTCCAAGGTCTGGGTTTCCCCTCTGACGTCACCAGGCCGAGCGAAGATGGGCCGTTCATCTTCAAAAATGGAAGCACTGTAAGATATCTTTATGACACATTCATTTGTCTAAGACGTTATTATCAAAATTGTTAGTATCTTTGGAGGGCTAGAAAGAACGGGGAATGTTTGGAGGTGAGGATAACTTAGCAAAATTGTGTTTTCTTTATTTTTCTCGGCAAAAGTTGGTTCTATGTCCGTAGGTGCCATAAATGAAAATGTCCAGATCGGTATTATTAGGAATGTTCGCTGTTCAAGGATCTGGGTTTTATGATAGGAGATCCGGGGAGGGTGGGGTGGACATTGCACGATAAGACCTACTGGCTGGTTCGCTCATATTATTTTAACGAGCACAAAGACAAGAGTTCAATACAGTTTGCTTTTTCTTTTAACCGCAAAACTTCTTCTATCTTGGCCTGGGGCTTTTTTTCACGAATTTTCGTTAACGTTGAATTCTCTCTTCAGCGTTAGGCCCTCAAACTCCGAGGAAGGAAAATGACAATAATTATTACTTGGTACTACGGCCTGATTCCTGCCAGGAAATCGCCCTATTGTCATTGAACCCACGTTTGGGAAAAGATGATGTGGGGACAAAGGGCCCTGACCCCTCACAAATTTAGGTTAAGGAATGCTCTGCCCTCTGATAAATGAGGGGGGGGGAGGATTCGATCACAGTTGGATTCCAGGGAATTTGTGGAGAAATAATATGTGAGGGAAAGAGGGAAGACTTATAAGTGTCCCATTTCATTCGGTATTCGCTGCATATACCATCCCTGCTGGCGCTGGGGTACTGATGCTCAGGTTTGTTAGAATGCACAGTGTGGATGGTGCGACATGTAGTGTATATGTATCACAAACACACACATACATACTCAATCACACACACCAACACACACACATACACACACACATACACACACACACACATCCGGGCCCAGAGAAAGAGAGAGAGAGAGAGAGAGAGAAGAGAGAAAGAGAGAGATAAAGGGATGGAATGGGAAAAGTGGGTGGGGACGGGGGCAGAAGAAAGTAAACGCGACACTAACGAAGAAAACCCTCAGCTGACGCTCACGTCTTCCCCCAACCCTCTCCTTTTTTCTCCTGTGAAAGCAATTAAGAGAGACACTCCCCCCTCCCTCTTTTTTCTGAAAGATATGAGAAACAGAATCAATTGTAGATTTGCACCGGTGTCTGTTGTCTAGCGGTAAGGCGTTTCACTGTCGCACGCAGAAGACCCGGGATCGGTTCCAAAGTGGGGCGAATTTGTATCGGGTAATCGGTCTTTCTGCTGAGATGTTGTATTTCTTTCAGCCCGCGTTAACCTCCGCCTCCTAGATTGTCTAAATTGTGAGGGTGGTGACGTAAGAATCACCTTCGTAATAAAAAATAAATTTCCAATAAACATTTTACTCCCCCCCTTTTCTCTCCCAACAAAAAAAAAATTCCCACCCAAGCATTGGGAATGCAAGCTGTTCTTCACATGTTTCCACTACATCCTGGGCGCCAACTACATGTGGATCTCCGCCGAGGCCCTGTACCTGCACATTCTCATCTCCGTGGCAGTGTTCTCGGAGAGAAGTACCATCAAGTGGTACATCCTTTGTGGCTGGGGTGAGTCTACTCTTCTTGTATGATGTCCTCCAATAAATATCATAACGGGTAGATAAGTGGATTCCGACGCTTTTGTTCAACTCTACAGAGCTCAAGCTCAGCTGTATTCTACCGCCGTTAGAGGCGTTAAAAATTAACAGTCCGATATCAGGACCCTCAGTTTACACAAGTGGTCTTAACATTCCTGCAGATCCCGTCTGGTCTTGTTATTGAACTTGTGTGGAGGTCTGATGTATGAATGGAACATTTAGCACCCTCTTTAGTGAGCGGGTTGTTAGTGAACGGATTGTTAGAACTGCCCAGTCAAAAGAATTTCTTTAGCATGACTAATTTTTAAATTCTGATCGCTAGCTTTGAAGAGACACTACTTCTTAGACTCAAGACAATGATGGTCAGGGGTTAAGAAAAAGAATGGCATTTTGCCATTTCTGGATTTACAAGGATTACGTCCATTTCACTTTCGTATTCATTCTGAAAATATTTTGGTCAAACTATCGGTGGTTTTTAATGGGCCACGAAAAAACAGATTAAAACGTTTATCAGCTTTCTTGTGGAACTGAAAAAAAGTATGTATTTCAATCCATGCCCCAGTCTACTGATCAAACCACTAGTGCCGGAAGGCTGTGTCTCGCAATTTTCCACTGGAGATGTCAATTAAAGTGCTGTATTCCCTATCAACTGACAAGACTACACTGAAAATAATCGTTAAAAAGTGCTTTGGTATACAGTATACATTTAGAATCTTTCAGGCTGATTCCTGCCCTTCATTTTCTTTTGCTTTGCTGTGTGAACGGAAAGGAAAAAATAACGTTGTCGAGACTAACGCAGTAAAGATACACTCGGGGAACTTAATCCCAACAGGCCCCTGTTCCGACGTGACTTGTGTAATTAAAAGGGACCTTTCATGGGAAGCTTGGCTTAGGTATTTGTAAGTTTATCCCCCTTACTTTTGCGTTCATTACATACACAAACAAAATAAGGTTTTGCCAACACACTACGTTTATCTTCGCAAGGAGCAGGCTTTCGTTAAACTGTTTTTATGAAATTGTTAACCATTTTAAAGGTAACCTAACACCTTATGCAAAGGCATCTCCTTTTCTTCAAAAAATATATATATATTCCATTTTTTAAATACACGTCCTCGCGTGAGAACTGTAAGTGTAAGGGAAGACACGGTATTCTATTCCCGAGCGAGTGGTCGAGTTAGTGCTATAATGTCGATTTTTCACAAATATTTTCAAGTCTAGACGGAAAAATATGTACCAGACAGATTGAACTAGGTCTCTAACCCGCATAATTAGTAGAAAAGGAGTTGAAATAAGTATGAACAGACTAAAAGTCTTTAATTTTTTTAAACACTGGCTCTAAAGTTACGACGATACACACACTAGGCCTTCCGGCGTTTGCACCAACTTAACTCCTAAAAACACCACAAATGTTAGCGCTTTTATCGATTTTACTCAACAATTAGGTTTTTAGGGAGTGAGGTTACAAAAATTATGATTTCTCAAAATTCATCCTTCCAATCTCTTTGAAGCTGTGAGTGCGTAAATATCTGATGCTCCTATTTCAGAACAATTTATGTGATTGTAAGAGGTGTTAAAAACAATTTTCTTTAATTTAGAAGTGGGACAGGGATGTTCTGGGTTTTAACTTCTTGCATGCCTGTCCCAACCAAAACTTACTTATAAAACATCTAAAATTCTTGCTAGTTTGATAAGCTGAAATATATTTTCACCGATACTCACAGCAATTTTCTATGATTTTGGGCTGAAATAAAATAGAAATTTGATACACATATTATAGACAACAATACATAGATATATATCTATTCTATCTTTATCTCTCTCTCTCTCTCTCTCTCTCTCTATATATATATATATATATATATATATATATATATATATATATATATATATATATATATGTCTATATTTGTCTGTCTGTCTTTGTCTGTCTGTCTGTCTGTCTGTCTGTCTGTCTGTCTGTCTGTCTGTCTGTCTGTCTGTCTGTCTCTCTCTCTCTCTCTCTCTCTCTCTCTCTCTCTCTCTCTCTCTTAGATTATTACTTTTTGGGGATATGCGAGAACATCACTACCAAATACCTTGATCCAAATACAATGAACACCGTGTTCATATTTGCATTCAACACATATCAATGAAAATGATACTCCAGCAGAGTCCAGGGTGGATTCCAAGATCTAAGCATCTCATTCCACCCCATTCCATCTTCTCGGCACCTTTTGTTAGTTCTTTCCTTTTCCTCTTCAGTTTGTCCACAAGGGCTGCTCGATCTGCTGGGTGGGAAATTTGATCCATTTTACTAACCATATAATTCGTTTGTCTCTTTGTTTGATTATAGTTTTCATTTCATTTACATACACAGAATTGTGGAAATGGTGTCATGTTCAGTTTCTCGGCTGGAGCTTTTGTCCGTAGTTCGAGCATCTCTCCCATATAATCAAACTTCTACCCAGCAAATTTAATTTGCCATGTTGTTTTTGTTTTCTCAACGTCATGATAATGTCAATCCTTCCTGGCCTCCAGGCTCTGTTTCACCGACATAATCCGTATGTTTTCCCTTCTTCTGTGTACGTCTTCTCTCTTCTTCTTCTTCTTATTTTCTTTCTCAGCTCACTCTCTCTCTCTCTCTCTCTCTCTCTCTCTCTCTCTCTCTCTCCCTCTCTCTCTATCTATTTGTATATCTATCTATCTCTCTCTCTATACCCCTCTTCTCTCTCTGTGCTCTCTCTCTGTGTCTCCCTCCCTTTCTCTTTCCATCTCCCCTCTCTGTCTCTCTCTCTCTCTCTCTCTCTCTCTCTCTCTCTCTCTCTCTCTCTCTCTCTCTCTTTCTCTTTCTCTCTCTTTCCATCTATCTCTCTCTGTCCATCTCGTTCTTGATCTCTTTCCTGGCTCCAGATCAGTATTCTTTTCGATTTTCCAGGTTCCCCGATGTTGTTCGTGCTGCCTTGGGTCATAGTCCGAGCGATCTTGGAAGATGTCTAGTAAGTACTTTGAACCTATCTATAAATAGAGATGTGTACGTACGTACGTATGTATAAATAAAATATTTGTACATATATAATGTATGTATATGCTCCCTGTCTTTTTGCCTGTATGTCTATAAATCTGTCCATCTGTGAATCTATTTATCTTCCCACTAGTCTACCCGTTCATTGTGATATCTGGCTGTTTGTGTTTGGCTGACCCTTCAGCACTAAATTCAATTAGCTACTTCCTTGCAACTGCGTCCATCTGTCTTTTCATCTTGTATTTTCATAGTTCCAAACAAAGTGATTCTGAGCGCTATTCTTCCTGAGTGTTGGACGGTGTTTTGAAGTCTCATTACATGCATGCGTCCGACTGCACTTCCTCAAGTATAATCATATTTAAACGGTCTCCGTAGTGTTTGTTATAGAGATATGCCTGCCCAATGCCAAGAACATATTTATATTAAGGATTAACGTTATGTGCTATCAGGTTTTACACTTAGCCTGGAGTCGTCATGCCATTTGAGGAGGGGGGGTGGCGGGGCGGATGATGGGCTGTCTTATGATATTTGTTTCAAGCGTTAGGGATACGATGTGAGTATACACTAGATTCTCAGCGTACCCAGATTAAGGCAGATCTATTAATACTATTGATTGTCGACAAATAATCACTCTCTGTCGTTACTTTGCGGTGCAGAAACTCTGTCTTTCGTGAGGAATAACGTATCATCCTTGCCTTTCAAATATCGAAAAGTCTCATTTTCACTGGGGATGGGGAAGCACGTGGAAACGGGGGGGG
>NW_004797295.1:1927071-1929009 GCF_000002075.1 Aplysia californica | reverse complement strand
CCCCCCCGGCTTCTTCCACTCCTTCCGGTCTTTAGCTTTTCTTTGAGCGTGTCTTTGAGTTCCAGGCCAGTCAGTCTATTCCTTGATGTTGTCCTCCCAACTCTTCTTCGGTCTGCCTCTGCTCCTTTTTCCCTGGATGCTGCTTTGCAGGATCATCTTGGCAAGGCCGGATGAACGGGTGATGAGTCCATACCAATGCAGTTTGTATTTCCTGGCCAGGGTGATGAGGTCAGCATATAGTCCAATTTCATTTTTGATCCGCTGTTTGACTTCGTCGTTTGTGATGTGACCTTTGTATAAGAAGGATATCATCTCCACAGCTTTGATCAGAATGACAAGACATAATTACTACCAACGGCTCCCTCAAACTGCCTACAGCATCCCTGTTTGGAAGATGTCTTTTACAAATTTACCGTCAATTACCCACACATAAGTATGCTACTTTAAGTATAAATAACAAATATGCACTAGTTGTTTCACGCTATAAAAACATTTCGTCCCTTGATAGTTTGTGGAAAACACATTATGGCACTCATCACATTGAAGAGGGTTTTTTCCCTTTTAAAAAATCAAATAGATTCTTATAGCTTTAATGAACACACATATTATATATTACTCGTATATGTATATGGACAAATTGGTAAAAGTAAATTTCAACCCCCCCTCCTACCCTCCCCCTTTCTTGAAATAAGTTATACACATCTCTGCGAATGACATCACGGCATCCCAAAATGTCTCCCAACTGAGAGCGGAGACCTGGGATGTGAATAGTAGATCAAGTAAGTTCCGAATATAGGGGGCAAAAATTTACTTTTACCGATAAGTCTTACGTTTGTTTTTCAATTTTTGTCTGTGTCTTTCCACCTGGCACCGTCTCATGTTCCTTTGTCTCAGCTGCTGGAATACTCATCCAACCCCGGGTTATTTCTGGATCATGCGTGGACCCATTGTTCTCTCCATTGTGGTGAGTATGCCTAATGGTGTGGTTATGATATACGCTGCCATGAGATGGCTATCGTGAGAAAAACATGAGATGTCGGTAAATTTCGTTTCAAAACCATTAATTTGGTCACGTTCGCCCGTGTCCACTGTAAGCTTGACAGGGCTGCTGGTTTTTCTGGGTTTTGAAGTATGATATACCGTACTTTGTTTTCTACGACATTTGACCTTCGCTACTTCAGAATCACAAAGTTCCTTCTGCTCAGTGCCCAGTTTTGAGAAATTTAGCGTCAAAGATTTTGAGTTTCACATCATGTCAAGCTTTTTCGAATGCAGGTCTTTGAATATCTTGATAACGATTCTGAATAATCTTACGATTTTGATAGAGCATGTAGAACATTTGACATTTGGTTTCTGACCTCATAGTCTTAGTTACTCAAAGCAACCAAAAATGTCAGATAATACTTTGCATTTCTGAGGTAGCGGTTTGTCTCGAAGCGTTTAACATGGCTGGCCTCTTATTCTCTCTTTGTTTTGTTGGGGGACATAGCTGCATTTGACTCAATGTAGGCCATCTCAGGGATAAAAATGCTGGACTGTCAAGAAAGGTCCAAATGATGAGAAAAATAGCGCCAAATTCTCTAAGATTCAACCTTCTATCTTCGTTTTCAGGTAAAGATCGAATTGGATTCTGTGATGTCGCGATTAAGTGCTTCACTGTCGCATGAAGGGGACTCGATTTCGATTCCCGAGTGAGGAGAATTTTATGGAGTGGACTATCTCGGTCTTTCTTCTGGGATTTTGTATCCCTCTCAACCCCACCTCCTAAAGTGTCTAAATTATCTCGAATGGAGAGTAGAAACATTTACATTTTTAAAAATCTAACAAATGTGCCTTTGTAAGGGGCTAAAGTGTCCTCCAAGCAAGGCTATCCTTTAAGACAGTTTGATATACTAGAACCCCACCCCTCCCATTTCATTTCCTCTCTCCGGCCCTCCG
>NW_004797295.1:1922489-1925369 GCF_000002075.1 Aplysia californica | reverse complement strand
GGGGGGGGTCGTGACTTACAGGTTCCTGAGCGTCCCCTGTCTCCATAAAAGACGATCTCATGTAAGGGAAAATAGCTATTTGCATAAACCAAACCTCTGAGAAGAAATAAAACCCATCCCTCCCCTTTCCATCAAAATAATAAAACACGTGAAACAAAGAAGTCGCTGGGGCACAGAACACTTTGTCGTATGTCAATGTCAATTTGTTCAACGTTCTGTGTTCATTAGAAAAACGATATCATTACCTCTCCCTTCTCCGCGATCTAAGCCCGAAACTCCTTAGGTCTTGGGAGCTTCTTAAATATTTTTGCTGAAAAACTGTCTGGGATGTCTGCTGTCCGAAGATCAAATTACAATAATAGTTTGCAATTCCGCAAGGAGTCGGGCAATTGAATCGATATCAGGCAATAAAAAAGTTTCCAAAAACCTTCTTTTTTTTTTTCAAGGACTCGTTTATTGGTTTAGACACAAGGAAGTCTGCGTGGATGATACAGTTGGTTAAGAATTGGGCCCAGTCGTAGAACATCAGGGCTAGTTTCCTTGTTGGGCCCGAATGCTCCCCGTCTTTCCTCCATTAGTGTTCTCTCCCCTGTTTTCTTGCAGGGGACTAAGCGCTGCTCAACCTTGAAAATGGCGTGCAATGTGTCAAGTTGGGCGTTAACTTTGGTAACGGCAATAACATTAATACTCACAGCGTTGAGAATTGATGCTATTTACGCGTACCAGAGCAGAATTACTGGAGAAAGTCTCGTGTGGGCCGAGTAAATTACTCGTATAAAGCGAAGTAATACTGACTTTGTGTTTTTCCATGTGGGAGGAGGTTGATGGTTGTTTGTTTGGTGTGGGGTTGGTTGTTGTTTTTTTTGGGGGGGGGTCTTCACAATGTGAAGGGGACTGGGTTCGGAGGGAAAGGGTGGAAGAGTGTGTCGTTCTTTTTCTTCTTTTCTCATTTGTCTAAAGCCGTGTCTGTTTAAGCAGAGCATTTTGAAGCAGTTACAATCAGTTTGCGCTAGGAAACGGCAAAGCTAGGTGACTGTAGAAACCAGTGGGGTTATACAGAAGGAAGTGAGCGGGACCGCGCAAGGATGGTGCCCGCCTTCCTCACCCCACCCCAGCCCCTCCGCTTCCTCACACCCTCCTATTCTTCACCCCCCCCCCCCCTCTTCCCCTTCCTCACCCCACCCCGTTCCCCGACCAAGCACATGCCACAATACACTCATAGAGAACGCTCATCAATTAACTCATTTATTAAATGAAGGAAAATTATATGAATCATCATGGATAATCGGAGAATGGCATGCCAATGTAAACATTTCGAAGGGCTCACGTTTATTTTCCAAATTTTGGTTTTCTGAATAGACCGCGAGCAAAGCCTTAATCATGCCGAGACAAACGTTATCTTTTGATCTCAATATTGTCCTGGCTAGAATAGGGGGAATAATGTTCTTTTTTTAAATTATTGATCACGACTATAAAATATTACCTGTGCATTTAAGATCTTTACACGTTGCTGATACCATGGAATTTATAACTTTGCTCTTTTCGTCCTGTGTTGCAGCTCAGCATCAAGGTTAGGGGGCAGTTTCAACGCGTTACTCAATGACTGGCCTCAGTATATGACGACGTTCACGCATGATATATCCCTTTCCTTGAGAAATGACCAATTTTAATACCAAAGCTATTGGGTCAAACCGCTATCACATAAAAACCTTCACATTTTTTAGAACAAAAATAACATTTCTTTAAGCCATAGTAACTAATTAATTGTGATGAACAGTCGCACCACGCATTGCTTGCAGACAGAGACCTAAACTATTCAAATATGTAGAGGAAATATAATTAACAGACAAGTAAATGTATGCTTAAATATGCAAGTGTATGATAATGTATTGTGTTGTATAGTCGCTAACTGTTTGCTGTCTTCTCTTCGCCTGGTCATTTTCTTTGCCTTTTAAAGTGATCTACCTTTGTCTAGTAGTACATGAAATAATGTATATTAATTCCAAACTGAAACTTAACTCTCTCTCCTCAGGTGAACTTTGTCTTTTTCCTCAACATTGTGCGCGTGCTTTTTACCAAACTCAACGCCGTCAACTCACCCGAGGCAAAGAAATTCAGGTACAGGTGAGAATTTGCTTTTTACTTTTCCCTTCCCAAAGCTGTTGTACCTCCTTATCATTAATTTACGTCGTTGACTGTAAGTCCAGACAAAGCAATTTTAGGGAGGGGGAGGCTAGATCTACACCCCCAACCTCTTCTACAACCATTCCATTGTATAAGAATCCCCCCAAAACTTATTTCTTCCCATACCGGGCATGTTTGTCACCGCCATTTCCTCATAAAGTCAATATTTTATTTTTCTTTATCGGCCGTTTTCTCAAAACGTGATTTTTCTCTAGAATTTTTTGAATAACTCAACCTTCATTTTTTTATTCAATCTTCATGAAATTTTCACAGAATGAAGAGAAGATGTAGTACAAAAATGTTTTTGGGTGAATTTTTTATAAGTGGAATAGATTTTGGTTGGTGGTGTCTGGAGTGTTGATTTTCACGGATTTTTTGCAAATTTGGATACTACCTCAGGAAAAAATTCATTAAAAATTGTTTCATTCATTTAAGAAATAACCAACGGACACATTTTTAGATCTAATGTTTGCTAACGTGCAAGCAAAAAAACAATCAATTTCCATTTAAAAAATAAGTGCGATATTCTTTACGTAAGACATGTCAACAAAATCCAATATGGCCACCGTATCCATGGAAACGAAACTTTCTTCTCAAATTTGATTGGCGATATTAAAACTCCTTACTATGCTTGTTATATGTCTAAAATCTGGTGAAATTTGGTCCATCAATAAGCGAGACAGCCTTCAGGTGTAG
>NW_004797295.1:1920206-1922032 GCF_000002075.1 Aplysia californica | reverse complement strand
AGAGAGGGAGGGAGGGAGGGAGAATTAATATAACACACACACTGAGTACATTTCCTGATGTCACATTTTATCAAAGTGACTACCCTTGCAAAAATAACAGTTAGTTTTAGTTTTAGTAAGAAACAAAAAATAGGTGGATATTGACGATAGATATTTGTTAGGTGAGCAGCTCACACAAAACCAAAGGGGAGAAGAATAATCACAGAACTAACACTCAAGTCAACCGTTTTAGTGTGTGTGTAGGGGGGGGGGGTAAGAGAGGCCAGGAGACATGCTTACACACATACAGTGAGAAAGAGAGAACAGTCAGTCAAACGTAAAAAAGGGGACAGGGGGTAGAAATCGGCGAGAAACTTCCATGGAAAAGTATGGATTCTTTCATAGCAGTAATAACGAGCCCACGCCATGTGGAACAGCGCAAGTTCTTTTCTCTGCATTACCTTGTTTGTTAAAGATCACCCAACAGGCAAGCGATATCAGCTCCAGCTATTGGTACTTGATTACTGGTTTGGGGGGGGGGGTAATCTACTCTTTGCGTTTCTTTTTAAAGTGTCTGTGAACCCTTCTTATTAGTAGCCCTAAGTTAAATTGTGCAATTATCATACTACAAAAGCGGCATGATAAAATAGTCCCCTGCCATGTACACCATATGACGGATCCATTACTTGCTCAAGCCCTTTTTAAAGGATGATTTTTTGGGAAAATGTTGCCCACTGAGTGCGGTATCGGTGATGCTAGTAACTGAAAGCTGTTCTAATTTCACGCCATGGTGTTAAAACATCACTGTCAATATAAAGTCACCATCACGTGCGACTTGTTGACTTGACACCCCATAAAGTGAAATCAAACATTTGGAAAAATTCAAAGGGGCTAGACAGACTTGGACATGATTTCGTAGAAGCAGCCAGAGCAGTCTTCAACTTAGACATGTGGTCCCAGCCTGAGCAAATTAATATGAAAACAGTAAATGTAGTGTGAAGACAGGTTTGAGGTGTACGAACCGTTTAATTGAACAGGATTTGTTGTTTGTAGAATAAAGAAACAAATTTTTTAATAAACAAGTTGCTTGCGTATTTAAGGAAAATAATTTGTTCAATATTCTTGAATGTGGACTGCAATATTAGTTTGGCAGTACAGAAGAACGGGAAATCAGTGCAGCTGACTATATGTTCAAAATGCAGATTTTAGAAAGGTAGACGTTTTACAACAAAACGCCCATTCCTGGCTGCCTCAAACGGTATGCAAGTGAAGGGGCGCAAATAATTTTTCTGTGAGATCTGGTGCCTAAAAAGTTAAAGCACGTTCAAGAAAGTTTACAATTCGCTTCAAAGGCCTGAGGGCACACGTGCGAATCCTTATCGCGAAACTAATTATGTGCAGCCGTACATGGGTTAAAAACGTCAGCCCGATTTAAAGCGCAACAGCAATTAATGCCAAGATGTTCGAACTCCTCTTCAGACATGAAATAGACCCGAGGAATAAAACAAAGAAGAGGAAAAAGGAATAATGTAGAACGGTAAAAATCAAAATGGACATCGTGACGATATTACATCATTTTGGCCTCGCCATGCTGCTTCGCGTTTTCTACTTGTTTTCCTTTTTTTTTGGGGGGGGGGGGGCATGATATCGATCTGGTGGCGTACTTTCCTTTTCTAGTGTATATTTTCCAAGTTCAATATTAAGTCAACGTATTTTGTTAGTGCTGTTGCTGCTGCAGTTGTTATTGTTGTTGCTGTTAATGTTGTTGTTGTTGTTGTTGTGTAGTTGTTGTTGTTGTTGTTGTTGTTGTTCTTCTTCTTCTTCTTCTTCTTCTTCTTCTTCTTCTT
>NW_004797295.1:1910831-1917687 GCF_000002075.1 Aplysia californica | reverse complement strand
CTCTCTCTCTCTCCCTCCCTCTCTTTCTCTCACTCTCTCTCTCTCTCTCACTCTCTCTCTCTTTCTCTCTATCTTTCTCTTTTTTTCTCTCTCTCGCTCACTCGCTCATTGCCTCGCTCTCGCTCTCACTTACTTGCTTACTCGCTCGCGCATTCGCTTGCAGGCTTGCTATAAATTCGTGTCTTACTTGCAGATATAGGCCCTATTCTCTTATGGGAAGCATGAGCACGTTATGAACTTCCATACCCATACACAAAATACACTAACGCAATTGTGCACTCCCAGTGTTATCGAAAATATATATGTCCAATACTTTATTATAATAAAGAGTATATTGCTCAAGCAGTACTCCATTGCAGCCAGTGACCGCAATTTCTGTGTTGCTAGTGTGCTGTTGCTTTAGAAATTCTTGTTTTGTGTGTGAGTGCCTGTGTGTGTGTGTGCATGGGAGAGGGGGTTGTAAGTGTGTTCTTGCACACGCGTATGTTTGTATCTGTATACTTGTGTGTGTCTGTGTGTGTATGTATCTGTCAAAAGTAAATAATATTGTCATTCTGACATTAAAGTGCCAGATCTGAAACAGGCATCGACAGTCATTGTTCGCCATGTATTTCTTTTCTCGAATGCTTTAAAAAAACAAATTAACAGCTATCCTGATCTTTCCCCATCACCTACCTGTTACGATTTCCCAAGTACGTTGCTCTTGGTCTACCGTTGCCACGTTTCCCTTTTACTTTTTTCCAGTGAGAGTATGATGTTTGAGGGCTTAACGTTGATTCAATAGTCCCAGCAACTGCATGTATTGTCTCTTCCTAATTGTTTGTATTAGCGAATGGCCCACGTGGGCTTCTTTCAGTATTACTTTATTTGATTTCATTTCGTTCCATGAAATTCCCAGCGGTCTTGAGAAACCACATTTCTGTTATGTCTATTTTACTTTCACTGTCGTTGGTAATTGTCCAGCATTCATACCCTAATAAAAACGTTGGCTTCACACAGCCTTTAGAACTCTTACTTTGGTTAATGTAGTTATTGAGGTGTTTATTTTTTTTCAGAAATGGGCATATTTCAATGAAACTGTTTAGCTGTTGTAATTCTCATTTTATTTGCCTGTAACTTTTGGCATCGAATGTAATTGTATATCCTAATATCTAAACTGTCATACAACATTCTGTCATAAAAGCTTGCAAAGACTCACCTTTTTCTTCCATTCCGCAGGTGAAACTCTATTTTCTCTAGAATGACCCCAGCTGCCCAATTCTGTGAGAAATATTTAACCAAACCAGATCCACTGAGAGCGCACTCCAGAATTATCTTATTTCTCTTCACCTACTCGGTTCTCATGTGTCTCTTAGTTTCGTTCTTTTTAATAGGACTAAAAAGAAAAAAGAAAATTTCTATCGTCACCCGTATAGGGTCTTTGGCATTATATTTTCACCGAAAAAAACGGAACTTGGATTGTTTCAACAGATGTGTTCTGTGCTGAACAGCGACTTCTCACAAGCAAATCTGAACCAAAGCTTATTGTTGTAGCTTTATTTAGAAACATACTGTTTACCTTGTTATCAAAATATAAATATGCGTAATAAAGTATTATTTTCATAAGACTGTGGTGCTGTGGATCTGGGATGGCCAGATATTATATCGTTGACAAGCAATTTGGGTTTTTCTATCTTCCTATTTGCACGTTTGTTAATGTCTGGTCTCGCTCTTTCCCGGTGTCTGTGAGAACTCCTTGTCGTGTGGGCTTCTTTTTCGTAGCTTAGATGGGATTTGTGTAGCTGCTTTTCCCATTGTGACTGTGTGTCTCCTGTGTACGTGTGTACGTGTTTAAGAATGATACTCTATTTTCCCCTGTGCTTTTTTCGACAACTGTCACTAACGATTTCAGTACTTTCAACTCACCAACTATGACTTGAAGTAATGGGACATTTGCAGGGTTTTCCACTGGGTTTGTTTTTGTTGTTTTTTTCTTTGACAAATCAGATAAGACTGTCGCGTGTCAGTCAAGCAACATGTGGCTCCAAAACAGGCTTTCACTAGAACATGTTAGTCTTTTTTTAAAAATCTTCCTCGCTTCATTCAATACCCGTGTAAAATATGGCAATTACTTGGATACCTACTTCTAACAACTCAAGCCTTTCTAATGGAAAGAATGTCAACATTTTGAACAAATAAGCCATGTCCAAAAAAATATTTTAAAAATTCAAAGTTAAATTTTGTTTTTGATAAAAATGAAAGCTGACTTGTGTGATAAAATTGATCGACAATTTAAACAATAGATGATTTTGCGCTGTTTCAATGAAATTAGTCAGATTACTTGACACTTTTAAAGTGTAAAGAATGTTACGAATGCACTCAAGTACTCAACTGCATCTGTTTCATAAACATGCAGTTATTGTACCGGGTGTTTAACAAAAAGAGGACGTATTTAGAGGGCAATACCTCGGTCGTTTATTGCCAATTTTAACAAAACGTGGTGCAAATGAAATTCAACCCAAGGGACGCCAAAATTTTTAATACTAAGAAAATCAGTCTTCTTGTTCAAAAAGCATTGCATTTTTTTTTTCAACCAAATTTATTGAAGCACAAAACGTTGCATCTTCTTGAAAAACAAATTTATTTAAAATTGACTTTACCAAATAAACTCATGATAGGTGTTGGCTATTCAAATTGTATGCTTCGAGTGTTGACTATTTCTCTCCTGACAAGCTCGAATATACCTTTGAAAATTTTGAAAAACCCTGAGGCATGTTTCTGGGTTGATTCTTCTGGACCTCCTATTCAACACTGATTTTCAACTGTTCCTTTGTTTGTGGGTTGTTTCCGTAGACGCTCTGTAAAAAAAAAAGAAAAAAAAATCAAAGGAAAAAATTGAAGGGGCTCAAGTCGCGGGAATGTACTGACTATTCACTGTAAGCTTTTTGGTTTATACAAGCTATAATGTATTCCCAAAACGTTTTAATAGCAATAGAACTAATGACTGTGACGTCACGCGTGACAGACATGGGAGGGGGTGCACTTAACGGCACGACCAGCGTACCCCCATTGACATAAAAAAATCTGAACCCCCACCCCGCTCTCCTCGACCTCTAGTATATTAAGAGAAAATCAATTGAAGCTGATAGATTTCTTCCCAAGACCGTCTAGACGTCTCCACCCGAGTCTCGAAAAAAATACTCTCCATTGGACTGCTCTGATACTTACCCTCAACGCTCAGCATCCTAGAGTGAGGACAGGCATTTTTGTGGGCGACGTTGCTGCCACGAGCTTTAGTGCTCTATTAAACCTCTTTGAGTGTTCCCCAAACCTTTCTTGCAACCTTGCAAGGATCACTTTTGATTATGGGGTTTTGACTCACCCTGCTGGAAACAGGACTTCTCAAGAGCATAACCCCTTCTCTCACGTCAACGCCCCGTTGACGTCCCCCCTTATTGACTTTTATTTGTTCGAAGTCTTGTTGAAATTGGCACAAAAAGGATCAAGTTATTGCCCTTAAACTGGGTTATTTCTTTGAGACGCCCTGTGTCTAATACTATCCAGTCAAATTCAGTATCCTGTGATGAAAAAAAGTGCTTTTGATGCAATGACAATGGTTCCTAATAATTTTGTTTTATTAATTTAAACATAGTTATCTCATCCATGTGGAATCAAACACTTTCCTGTTGTACATTGTGTTTTATGTGTGGGATGGTTATGATTTGTATGCCTATTATTGTCTATTCTGTGTATTTGAGCTTGCAGCTGTTATCTTCAATGTGTTGTTTTTGTGTTTTTATTTTTCATTCACCAAACGGTTGGGTTTTTGTTGTTGTTGTTGTTTTGTTGTTGTTGGGTTTGTTTGTTGTTGTTTTTTTTGGGGGGGTTATACCCATTAAGTAGCCCACGTCTGTAAGTTGGGGGTCCTGAGACACCAAGGTCGCTACGAGATTTCATCGCTAGACGATTCTTGACTTTCAAAGCTAAAAAAATCTTAAGCAGAATATAGTACAGAAGAGGAGAATCGGGACTGCCATGTTCTGTCGGCATACGTCAGCCGCCATATTTCCGTGGATTTTGTGCGATCGTCAGAGCATGCCATTTAACTAGTCTCCTTCATTAAGATGTTATTTTGGCTTGGGGTGACTAGCTGGCTCTTATCGCTATCAATCAGAAGGAAGGCTTGTCGTCGTTTGTTTTATGTTTATGATCAATCGACTGGTGAAAACAAAAATACCTCCAAGAACGAGCAGAAAAAATGGATGAATAAACAGAATGACTACAAGAGAATGCAGTGAGTAGGAAAGAAAGTGCGTTCTATTCATATGTCCAAATTCCTCGGCTTTGAGAATGTTATTTCCACGTATCAGGATGATAAATTCAACTTGAGAAAGCTATCATGGAGACTCCGAGAATCATTACAAGTGTGTGGGTCTAGGAAACACGTAGTATATTCTCTGGGACGTTAAGTGGATTGACAAGTTAATTAATAGACAGCAACAGTCTTAAATGAAACTAGGTTGTAAGTTCCTCAGCTTTCAGAGATCAGTGTTTTTTCTTTCTTTGACTTTTATTCTTCAATTATGAAAACCTTAGTGTTATAAATATATTCTTTGTTGCTGTTATAAAAGTTGCACTTCTGACATCGGCAAGGGGACAAAAAAGACAAGAGACCAAAACGAAAAAAGAGGAAAGGTGGGAGGAAAGAGGACTTGAAACGATTGAAAGGAAAGAAAGGTTTGAAAGAAAAAGGGGGGGGGGGGCGAAGGTGATCCCACTAACGCTATCATTATAATTAATTTTTTCTCAAGTGTAAAGATAGGCCTATTACTTGGTGTCTTGATCCCAATGCATAATTGTAGGGCTTGCCACCTTACTGCCCTTTGACGCATAACAATATTGTTTTGTTGTTATTGTTGTTGTTGATTTTTGGGAGGGTGTTGTTTTGGGGGGGGGGGTGTGGTTTTTTTTTTTTTGTTTTTTTGGGGGGGGGGTTGCGTCCTTTCTTTTCTCTGCTTTTAATCGCAATCAAATAAATCGAAACGTTTGACTTCCAGTTAGGATCTGAAATTAAAATGACGGCAGTCCTTTTCTTCATGTTTAGAACGAACTACATATTTCATAATTATTTTTGTTATTGTTTGTTTGTTTGTTTCATGGATAGTCATCTGTCGCTGTGGCCTAGTTATTACTTATACCACATATTAGTGCTTCTGAAGCTGTCATTTATGTTTCCACTGTTTCTACCGCCTTTACTTGTATGATCATTTACCATTGTGTGTTACTGCTTTTGTTTCAAATTAGCGCCGTGTGTTGATCGTGAATTAGCGTTTTAAGATGTAAGGTATACTTGGCGTCATTTGACCCTATATGATGTTATATTCATTTTTCTTTCATGTGCTTCATGGAAAGATTTGCTTGACCTTTAATCCTTCCCTCGAGGAGAGCCATTTTTGTCTGAGTGGAAAAAATGGTTTCTTCTAGTAAACAATTTTGAAAGGGGGGTGGGAGAAGGTATGGAGTTCTAAAAGTCGTTATAAGATCACGCGATCTTAGAACGTTTGCGTGTACCATACGTAATCTGTCTGTGTGATCTGTAAAACCCTCTGTCTGAGCGTAATATTTGAACTGTTTTGGAGTGAGTACCGTAAAGTCGGTTTTATAGTTTAATCATTCATTTTGTGTGGTTGAAGGATTCTGTCAAATCTGTCAAACTAATAATCTATTTATCAACTTAAGGTGTCGGCCTCGTTTCCCAATATCAGTGTAACCTTGTGTCATTGTGTTCCTTCATAAACCAAAACAAACTAACAAAAATGTTAATAGAATACTAAAACCATCACAACCGGAGAAGTGGATTAGATTTCAAGTTGATTTAGCAGAGGTTCCCATTATTCTTAATTCATCGCAGCTTGATAACAAAGCTTTTATTTTCATGCTGAGATGATTGCTTTTATACCCCTGTGCATTCTCACTTAAACATAATATTGTCATAAACGTTGGTGCAACACGATTTCCGTTGTGACATTTTTAATGGCTAACAGTTGCTATTTGATAATGGCAACGTTGTTCTCTTTTTTTTTAGCAGTCATAATCTGATCCTTATAATACCACTTCATGTAAAGAGCGGGGCACTTTTTAAAATCCAGTTGCATTCAAAAGATTATTGATTTAAGAAATGGGGAAACTCTAAAAGTTGTCTGGCCTAAGTGTACATTGCCATGATGACGTTCCGACTTGTGGCGTCGCTGGGTAGTTCATCCATACGATTTTCTGGATAAGAAATGTGCGTTTCTGATGTAGCTTGTGATGTACCTTGCACTTGCACTAGTGACACGTTCTTTTTGCACCATAATAATATGCTTTGAGGCTCTCATTCTGTTTGCTGCTGTTTGATTATTTGTTTGTTTGTGTGTTTGTTCTGGGGTATTACATTTGGTCGTCTTCTAAAGACTGAAAAAAGTATACCTCCAGCCACTGCAGCGCACTAACCTATGAATTTGACAAATCTGAAGGGGTTGGGGGTTCGAGTCCATTAATTGTTTATTCTTCCTAGAATGTCAATCCCCTTCAGCCCAGAGTCTCAACAATAAACCAAGTGCTTGGCCTTCGAGAAAATCTCCATTATTCCAAACAGGCCCCTGCGGGTAGAAAACCAACATTAACAGATCAAAATCAAATTAATTATACCTGAGCTTTCCTCCTGTTCCTTGGGCAACAGAACATATACAATCACTCCACCTTCGTTATTCCTCATGGAATTGGTCAGCCTTTTTTCCATTATTTTATTGTTCCCAAACATAATAAAAGTCAGGAGTTCTTTGTTCTTCTTAGGTGTGTGTGTGTGTGTGTGTGTGTGTGTGTGTGTGTGTGTGTG
>NW_004797295.1:1905874-1908539 GCF_000002075.1 Aplysia californica | reverse complement strand
CAACAGCAGCAGCAGCAGCAGCAGTAGCAGCAGCAGCAAGATAACTGGTTTCATCAACAGATGCGATAGCCTGCTATTTTTTAAGGGTGTTTTCTCCATGCAAAAATGCTATACAGGTTTTGACCCGGTTTCTCTTCTTTTTTTTTCCCTCCAGGGATTCTTCGTGGCACTTCTGTTCTGCTTTCTGAACGGTGAGGTAAGAACTCAAGTTAATCTAGTTGTCCTATTCGTTTATTCAGAAATAAATGTTACCACTGCTGTTTTTGTTTTGTTTTTTTGTTTGTTTGTTTTTTTATTAAGTAGCATGTGGCGTCGGCAATTTATATTTTTGGACATATGGAGTTATTGATATCATCTTAAAGCTTGTTCATTGGTCTTGCTTTTGGTTGAAAAAAACCCACCAATCTTGATAGAAATACATTTTATTTCAAATTGAAGGAACTGGGATCGCCTGGTGTCAAAGTAAAAATTAGCGAGAAAATGTCCGCCGGCCAAAGTTTGGTAACTTTCAAAACTTGAAAGTCCTTGGAAAGTGCGTTAAAAACATGTTTGTGTCTTTGATCTGCGGGCTTTTTTGGTTGGTTTGTTTGTTTTGTTTGCTGTTGTTGTTGTTGTTGTTTTGTTGTTGTTTTGTTGTTGTTGTTTGTGTGGGGTTTTTAATACACAAATGAATGTGTTTTAAATCAAAATATAAAAGGTGATGAGCCAAAAAATAAAATCCGATAAAATTGACAACGGGCTGCGCCGCGCTGAAAATTGTGGATTTCTTCGATTAAATTTCTTTGAAAAGCACCAGATTTCACCACGATGCCACGCAAATGTTTTGAGCCATTTGAGAGAGCTTAGTAAAGTATAATATTGTACAGCTTTCGTAAACGAATGTCTACTCTTCACGTGTTTGGTGAGTCTGTGACGCTGAGTTTCTTTGATCACTCTAGTACATAGTTTAACTATGTCAACAATAGAGACCTGGTGTCCCCAGGTCTGCCAGAACGTCAAAACGTGCAGTCACAGGCATCAGATACAAGCATAATGTATTAAGTGTGTGTATGTTGGGGAGGGGGGAAGTAAATAAATGTACGTTTTGGGTTCATTTTTGTGGTTAGGAAACAGTGGAGAGAAAGCTTTTTATTTTTTATGAGGGTGAGGATCTCTCAAAGGCTGAGGTCTGGGTGCCACTTTGATCCCTAGTACCCTTCTGCCCTGTTCATCCTACTGATGTCTTTTCCATACTTCCTTTCTTTCGCTCAGGTCCAGGCTGAAATAAAGAAGAAGTGGCAGAGATTCCGACTGACGAGATTCAATCACTTACCAAAGGGTAGAAGCAATAGCCATAACCTGACGTACGCCACGTACCTGTCGCGACCGAGAGAGTCGAACGCTTCTGTTACCCAGTTTCAAGAGGCCCGCGATCCCGGCTGTGGAAATGGCAGTGTTACAAGCAAACACGACAACGGCGGGGGCGAACCGGGACCGCCCATTTCCCTCCATGTTCTCAAACGTAATCAGCGTTTAATCGAAAACGGAAGTATGGCCATAGCAGAAGCAGAAGAGGAGGAGCCAATGATTGGGCGTGGTTCCTATCTCTCCGAGGAAAAGGCAACAGTCAATAATAGTGGATCCAACGGGTACACTTGAACAGTTTTTACGCTTACCTCTCCTAGACAAACGTCTACCTTGCTACGTCAGTGACTGCCCTGGTACAATTCATATACACAGGCTAATGTCTCTCTTAACAATACAGAAAGATATAGAAAGTGATAAACTGGCTCAATGGCTGTGATTAAGCGAAACTTCGTACACGATTTGCTTGTTAGAAGAGTCGGATTCGTAGCGATCGGAAAATGTCAGCGAGTGTACGTCCTTTATCTACATTGTGGAGTCCATATATTAAAACCAGTCCTCCACCCACCCCCACCCCTTTTTTTCTTCCCTCAAGAAAAAAACAACTTTAAAAACCGATCCAATCCTAAGGCAGGCAGTTCAAACACAGTGAACCAACATGTCGCTTGACGCCAGCAGCGTCAAAACCAATAAGTAGCACAGTGCCTCAAACATAGGAGTCATTCTGGTACTTTTCTTCCAAAGAATTTCTTTATTATCTAACATTTTTATAAAGATCCTCTGCTGGCTTTGCTGCATCGGATACCCAATCCAATTGTGGCGTAAATAGCTGCAAAAGTGAGCAATATGTGTGGTTTGCGCGTCTGGTCCAAGTGGAATTCGATGTTTTTCATCACTGGCTTTCCAGAGTTCGACCTGAAGTCAAGTCTCCTACAAGAGATTGATTAGGGACGCACAGACCTGCTTCGTCAGTTGTCTTAGGTTATATGTGGCAAATTGTACCTATCTAATTATTTACACGTCTTTATTTGTTTGTTCTTATTGGTATCTTCATAAAAGTATTCACTTGTTTTATTTTCTTGTGATATTCAAGGTAGTTCAAATATTTAAACATATCCAATTTGCTTTTAGGCAAATTTCTGTGAAAAACATTTGCTTCTGTTTTCTAACCATGACATAGGTCTACTCGTAGGCCTAGTAGAAGACCTTAACGTAATCACAGCAACGGTATTTGCGTTACAGAAAAATACCGCATATCAAGTGATTAATTACATTTATACCCCCACCCCTTTACTCTCCTCCTCCTCCTCCTCCTCCTCCT
>NW_004797295.1:1904734-1905031 GCF_000002075.1 Aplysia californica | reverse complement strand
CCCCAACTTTCCTCCCCCAAATTCCCCTTTGCAACCCAGGACCGACATCAAAGATTTATGTTCTGATGATGTTTCTACATTGATTCATTCTGGTATTGTTTTTTTTGTTTTTTTAAATATAAAAGCAACTCCAGCTCTTCTTATTTTGCTGCATATGTCTATATTTCTAACCCCTCCCTCTCTACTCCCTTCCTTTTGTAGTTGTCTGAGGAAAGATCAGTGGGGTTTTTTGTCTCTCAAATACGATAATATAATGGTTACGTGCACCCTTCCATCATTCCGCTCTCTCTCTCTCTC
>NW_004797295.1:1902479-1903725 GCF_000002075.1 Aplysia californica | reverse complement strand
AGAGAGAGAGAGAGAGAGAGAGAGAGAGAGAGAGAGAGAGAGAGAGACTGCATTGAATTATATTACTACATGTACGAGGGTGGATCAAAAGATTAAATGGAAGTTGTGAAGCACCGGTAGCCCATCTCATAAACTTTTAATTTTAATGCTATTGTCATGGACCTCACATGTTTAGTCTCTTGAAATATATTTTTTTCGGCTTTTCATGCTGAATGTCAGCCTCCTCGGTCACTTCTGGGAAGCACAGCGGTAGCCAATTTCCTCGTTGCCCTGAATTGACAGCTCTTGCTAGGTCCCGAAAGCTTTAAATAAACTATCAAACTTTGGCTAAGCAAGTTTATCTTTCGGAATTGGAAATAATCAGTAGTAGTCACGGGGAACTGAATAAAGACTGTTTCCTGGATGAGGCAAAACGTGGATTCCTTGATCGTGTATGCAGAGAGTTGTGCTCCTTGCTTTGTGGGAGCTGGATTGTGGCGGAGTAGCATTGCTAAAAAGAACTCGATCGTCGGTCTTTGTTCACCAATGGCATTTTTAAAACTGGGACAGTACCTTTTACTCATAGCATTGTGTGGCGTGATATCACCAACAAGTAGATCACTGTAATTGAAAAGACAGTTTTAAAAAAACTGTCTCGATTGAAATTCTGAACGCAAAACGATGTCTCCTTTTCCATCTATCCGTATGCGATTCAACCGCTTCGATGAAATTTCAAACAAAGGGAATCCGTGCTCTGTCTCCCAAAACGCTGTTTCTGATGAAGCACGTTCTGGTCGCCAAAATTCCTCTGTGAACGAGAAAACCGTCGATATTATCCGGCATCATAATCATTATTGCACAAGATCCTTGTCATCTGAATGTAGGGCCTACCTTTAAACGAAAACTAAATAACATGTCTGAGCTTTCGTTTGGGTTGGTGCTAAATATTATTCGTGGAGAACTCTCGTGGAGAACCTCAATGAAAAAGTGTGTGTCTGCTTGATAGATACCCCACTCACTGAGGAGCAAAAACAACGAGAGGGTGAGATTTACTCGTCACTGAATTTCTCAACATTTTTATCCCGTTGGCCCAAGCGACTTGCACAGACACTGTCACAAGAAACGAGGCATGGTAATCCATCAAAACAGCTGAATCGCATGTGGACAGGCGAGAAAGCAGATACGCCTTTTATTTTCCGCCCAGGATTTCAAAATTACCGTCTTTTTCAATGGCCACAATGATCTAAGACCTGCGCAAACGCCCCCC
>NW_004797295.1:1898729-1900985 GCF_000002075.1 Aplysia californica | reverse complement strand
GGTGTGTGGGGGTGGATGGGTGGATGTGGTGGGTCCGGGCGTGGGTGTATGTGTGAGGGTGCACTCGGAAGCTTTTAGACATCTTCCTACTCCACCCCTTCATTTTCTTCGTTTTCATCTCTTTTTTTTTTTTCTCATTCTTCTTCACGAAACGAAGTCTATGCCGAGATATGACCGATTATTTTAAATAACACATCTCAGAAAAAAAGTTTATACAAGCTGACGTATTTATATGCCCTCCGCAACATTTCAAAAAAACCTTATGCAATCTTTTGCAATGCCTTTATTTTTTTAATGGCTAGGTCGAAAACAGCCAACTCAGTTAACGGTTTTGGATTTCATTTGACATTTACTTTCAAACCTATGTGGCGGATAAATAAACTGAGCGTATTTCTATAGAGGGATCACCAGAAACAACATGACCACAAATCAATCCATCACAAAAATCGGCGTTTTCGGGTTTCAGTTTTTGTGAAAGTTTGACCGCACTTGCAACAAAATTAGGTTATAGAAATGCCGAAGATTATAAATGTCATTTGTTTAACACAGAGAAAAGGAGGGGTGGGGGAGATAGATGTTTGATTGAAAAGGAACAAATCACACCAGAGCATCTATAACAAAAGAAAGAGCTTCTTTTTCTTTACACCTTGGTGCTACCGGTGCTTTAGACAAAATAGACTTTAAAGAATGCTTTCTTATGTTTTGTTTTGGTTCATGTACTTGTTTTACGGCGCTCGCATCTGCAGAAGGTCGTATGACATTATGAGCGCCCACGACACATGCTAATGATATAAAGTAAAGCATTTTCAGTTAGGTAGGAATTCATTTTGAATTTTGCCCGGGTGATGGCCAACGCCTACTCTTATAGATTTTAGGACCACCAAGGGATCTTAAACGTGCGCAGCTGGCACACGGGACGTTAGTTTAATTTTGTTTTGTTTGCCATTATCCGAAAAAGGCTAGGTGTTAGATCTTACCTACCCTAAGATCGGGGATGTGGCTGAAAGACAGCAGCAAGGAGTCAGGAGTAGCAGTAGAAAGAGTCAAGAACTCGAGGAGGGGGTGAAAATTCGGGGAGGAGGGGAGGGGGAAGAAATTAGTGGTGAAAGCATAATATAACCGAACGTGATTAGAAAGCAGGAAACAGGGTGAAAAAAATTTTACAGAACAAAATTTTCCCATCCTTTTCATGTTTCGAACCCGGGACCTATTTAACGAGAGGCGAGCAACTTAAAGGGAGCTCTAGACCACGAGAGCCCTCTTTTTTTTTTAAATTATTCAAAAAAGGAAAAATATGGCATTAGAATTGAAAGTCTCGGGACTATGGGATTCTCGTTTTGTTTTGTTTTTTGTTGTTGTTGTTTTTTTTGCTTCCCCTATAAAGTTTCGGTGACAGGTGACATTGTAGTACATATTGTTGTCAGTTGCACGCTCCACTGCAGATGCTCTTGTACTTGTAAAATATTATATATCATATATAGATGTCAACTGGCTTCAGAGAAGGCGATTGTTTGCTTGTTTTAATAGGGAGTTTTACGGCACTTGCAGCACAAATAGGTCATATAAATTCCGAGATTAGAGATGTTACTAAAGAGTAACATACTCAGAAAAGGAGGAGAAAAAAAGGACTATAGATGTTCGATACTAAGAAAGAATGAGCAAACCACACCACAGCACCCGCCGACCACCCACTGAGAAGGCGAATGCAACAGAAATTAAAGAAATGCCGAGTTGCATACCTTATCTCTACGTGTATGGAATTGAAACTGTATGCCAACGAAACTACTACAATATCCCAGTCTTCATTTATTGTTTCTCGCTTTTGTTGCTGTTCTGAAGACCTTTTGTTAACATGAAGTTTGTACATTGTATTGTATTTCAAATGGATATTTTTGTTACTGTGTTTAAGTTGGTTGTGAAAATGTTTGGCTATAGTTCTTTTTAGGGAACAGCTTTCAAGTTAAGAGCACAATTCTGTACAGGTACATACATGTGCAGGGTCAACAGTGTCATGAACAGCGTACGGACACACCAGGAAGCAAGAGCTAAAAACATAGATCTATATTTGCAGGAAATTCAACTACTTATGTAATTTAATAATGTTTCTTCTGTTCTATTGAAATTTTAAATGTTTCTTTGTTCATCATCTGAGAGGGTATGTGTGTGTGTGTGTGTGTGTGTGTATGTGTGTGTGTGTGTGTGTGTGTGTGTGTGTGTGTGTGTGTGTGTGTGAATATTTGTCTTTATGTGTGTGGG
>NW_004797295.1:1870134-1898451 GCF_000002075.1 Aplysia californica | reverse complement strand
GGGGGGGAGAGAGTTTTTATTGGTGAGCGAGAGGGGTTCTTCAGTTAATCAGCGCGTGTAAAAACAAGATAATTAATATTAGGACAATAATCCAATAGAAACACTGAAACTGAAAAGAAACAATAGAGGCAGATGCACTGAACGCCATCAATTACCGCGAGTGTGAGAAATTGACGACAACACAGATAACGACAAATAACTGGCATTATAAATTCTTTGCTAAGAACAGTTTTGCTTTTTGCTTTTTTATTTTTTGGGGGGATAACCTTTGGAACAAAAATCATAAATTCTGTTTCGAAATTAGGCCTATGAACTGACAAGACATATTTCAAATATGTGTAATTCAATTGAAATTCCATTTGCAAGAGCGAAAGGGTGTCTTTTTGCAATTTTTGTCTTGTTCAGTGGGATTTTTGTTGTTGTTGTTGTTTTAAATTTTTGAAAATATTTTGGGGGCAATGTATAATGCCTCATTTTAACGTTAACAAGAGGAAAGTTGAAGAAACTGCCGAGCTTCCAAATTAGCACCTGTCCTCAAGATCATGAAATGAAAAAAAGCTTTTAAAGTACCCCAAACAACAGTTCCAGACGTCAGTCTCCACTGGAACTTGAACCAGGATTAAAACTCATCTAGAAACTGAGCAACAAATTGTGGTCAATGTCGTGTTTCCAGAATATACCTGTGGATGTTTCTTCACTCCGTATATATAATTAGAACAGACAAACACAAATGTGGAGCATAAGCATATATCAATGTAGTATGATTTTGTTGACATATGGTGTAAAAATGTAGCTAAATGAACATTAATGTTTCGGTTGGCTACTCTTATCTTGGGAGTGATGATGTTCTCATACCTCATTTGCATAATAATTATAATATGTTTGTTAGTGGCAGACTGTTCCATAAACTTACACTGAATTGTCTGAATAAACTATGAGATGTCAACAGTTTATCCATATTGTTCTAGTTCTAGTTTTCTTATCAATGACTTGAAAGGGTTGCAAAAAAATCCCGAACCTGGGCAGACAATCCACAGAACCATTCAGTCATCAAACATTCAACAAGACACAATTAATTCATGTACGGCAGGTCTACAGTATAACACAGATAGCTCGAATTCGTCAGGACAAGCCGCAGTAGCTCGAGGGACATCTTGGAAAGATAAAGAAGAAACAAAACACGGGACCTCAGGTACAGTTTCATGGATGCGTGATTTAAACACTTTAAAGTCTTCTCAAGTCTTCTGTGTTCGGCCTATCCCTGTTATACTTTATTTCATTTTCAAAAAATTAGTCCAACCTCTGTCAAAATGCACTTTCTTGTTGAAAGTATGATGATCTCAGTACTTCCTTATTTAATTTCTTTTCTGACATTCACACTTCAAGGAATATGCTCGAAGTCTTTTTATATACCCCAGTAGTATACAGGGAATACTCCAAACATTTGTCTGTGAGTCATGTTTATTTTAATGAAAATGCAAGTCTTGAAATTTTATCTTAAAGTAGCCCTGAGAAGCAAAGTTAGACTACTGGTAGTACCATCCATGCTTGCAGTCACAATTATAATATAATGGTCGAAGGAAGCACAGAGCTCAGTAATCCATAGTTTACAATCAAGCTCACTGTTATTAATTGATAGTTTTCTTAGTCTAGTGCGCTCGGTAAAAGCTTCTTGTACTTCTGAGTTCCACCATGCAGCTCTAGTTCCACTGCATCCACTGGGGATTGGAACAGCGTACCAAGACCAGAAGCAGTATCCGTGAAGGAAAAAGGAAAAGCTGGCAAGATTACGTATCGACACTAGACTCGCGCAGCAACCTAAGCAAAATATGGCAAACTGTGAATGCCCTGAATGGGAAATCTAGATCATCACCACAAGGAGCAGCTCTAATAGTTAACCAACAGACGATAACAATAACAGATAATGCAAAGAAAGCAAATAAGTTTGCCAAATGTACTGTGAAGTCTCCTGTATCAAGAATGACACAAAGGCTGAACTGGAAGCAAAAGGAGAAACTATTAACATTGATCGCAAAATGCATCGAAGTAACTACACAGCAATGAAAACAACATGCCAATGCCAGGATGGAATATGCTCACCCCTGACAAAGGCAGAACTGAATGCTGCACTACAAGTTCTCAAAAATACATCTGCAGGAGATGACGGAATCCACAATATGATGTTGACCCATCTTCCTGAAGCTGGCCTGAATTCTCTCTTGAATATCTACAATAGAGTGTGGAAAACTGCCCAATACCCCTGCAGCCTGGAGAAAAGGTACGATAATTCCTATCCTTAAAACCGGGAAGGACCCTGCCCAAATGACCTCGTACAGACCCATCCAACTAACAAGCTGCATTGGGAAATTATACCAGAGATTAGTAAAAGTGAGAATGACGTTCTGGCTGGAAACCCAGAAAAAACTATGCAATATGCAAGCTGGTTTTCGACCACAGCGTAGCACAGAGGACCAGATCGCCAGGATAACGCAACACATAGCCGAAACCTTCAGATCAACTCTGGACCAAGACAGAAAGCAAAGAGAACCATACTCTGTCTAATAGACTTTTCAAGAGCCTTTGACAAGGTGTGGCATAATGGACTCCTCTACAAGATAAACGCCTTAGGAATGCCCACCTGTCTACAACGACAGATCAAGGCCCATCTAGACGACAGAAGGTCCAGAGTTCGTTTTGAGAGAAAAGAAAGTCGCTACTATCGCTTCCTCGCCGGCGTCCCTCAGGGCGGAGTATTATCACCACTTCTGTTCCTCACATACATCAACGACATCGTCGATGACCTACCCATGAGCATCAACACCAGCCTCTTCGCAGACGACCTGGCAATATGGGCATCCCATGAAAACCCTGACACTGCCGCCACAATGGTTCAAGCCGCTCTGGACAAGATCTGCGATTGGCTGTCCCCGTAGAATTATGCGAATTTAGATGGCCAAATTATGCACACACAAAAGCCAAATTATGCAAAAATTATGCAAGTTACCGTAACACCTTTCGCGACATGTTTTGCACTTTTTCAACACAAATTTTCATGACTTTTATGTTTTAAGTACAGAAAAATTTAAAACAGAACATATCAGTATCAGTAATTCGTAGTGTATTTGGAAATAAAACAATACACATCTGTAAAAAAAATAATTTTAAACTAAAAAGTATAATCCCTGTAACTTTCAGCTGTAGATCTAGATCTAGATCTAGATTTCTAGATCTGGGAAAGAAAAATGTAAAAAAAAAAAAAAAAAGGGGGACATCTGGACCTCTGATGCTGGTACATTACTAAAACCAGGAACACCTGTCAAACATGAAGCATCAGCAGACATGAGAACAACAACTTTTGATGGATTGAAAAATTGAACATGCTCAAGGAACAAAATCCCAAACCATAACCAAGATCTTCTACCAAGGGAAATAACCAACTTTTCACTGAAATAAGACTTATTACGGTGATTATTTCCCTTTAGTCACATGGCGAGGCGTTAATTAATTATTTTATTTTTTTTTTTTTTTGAAGGAAAAAAACGCGAGAAATCCAAAATTATGCAAATGTGCAGAATTACGCGAAAAAAACGCGGCCGCGCCATCCTACGGGTACAGGATTGGTGAAAACGATGGAAGATGGAAATTAACGTGGCGAAATGCGAATACTCTTTTTTCACGACATGGAACCGTGAAATGTCCTGACGTACCCAGCTTACAATGGAAGACGAGGAGGTGCCCTAAAACAAAACACCTACCTTCCTTGGCGTGGCCTTTGATCGCAAGTTAACATTTAAAGAACATATCAATAAATTAAAGAAAAAAACTGGCCCCACGAGTCAATCTCCTCCGCAAGCTCTCAGGTACAGACTGGTGATGCAGCAAAGAGGAACTACGTATGGTGTACATCGCGTACATCAGATCAGCCATTCAGTACGCCCACGCAGCCTGGTACCCAGCAACGGCCAAAACAAATCGTGAGACCTTAAATGTTATTCAAAACTCGTCGGCCAGAATAATTATCGGGTGTACGAGAGACTTAAATGCAATGCTGCTCACAAACGAAGCTGGCCTCATCCCACTTGAGGTTTAAGTCTAACATTGCAACTGTTGTGGCTTATGAGAGAGCAAGAGGAGTCCCAGAAGACAACCCTATCCGTGCCTCAGCTGAAAGAACATCAAAAATACACTTAAAGTCTATCAACAGTTGAAGGGAAATGGGCCGACAGAGCTCTCATAACGTGGGACTAGAACATTCTAACTCGAAAGCCCCTACGGCCAGCGAGTACAACTCCCCCGTGGAAGACCCCCTGCAACCTCACAATCAACTCCAAACTTGCAGTGTCTACGACAAAAACAGATCCACCTAATATGCGACGTGAAGCAGCTTTCGAGACCGTGCGCCGATTGCCTTCGTCCGACCTCGATATCTTCACTGACGGCCATGCTACTGACGGCTACAGGTTATGTGGAGGATACTGGTGTGTTGTAGACAAATCTCCTGGGGAGGAAACATGCGTATTCGTGCCCGCGGGACACACGGAAGCAGCTACCGAGATCAAACTACCGCCCTGCTCCGCGCACTGCAATGGCTTGAAAAACAACCACGTTTTCAAAGAATCCGCATCTTCTCAGACTCCCAGTCAGTTGTTCAACACTTAATGTGCGGAGTGACCGCAGTTCGTACTGAGATTGAGGACAAAATGTGGACCACTATTTGCCACTGCTGTGAAATCCACGGATACCTTCATATATACAATGGGTACCAGGACATCGCCACATCCACGGGAACGACTGAGCTGACGCCCTAGCCAACAAGGGAGGCCGCCTCGACCAGTCCAACACTCCAGTCGATCTCGCACCAGCAAGCTCGTGCATCTCGCGTTACATCATTGTCCACGCATGGGAGAAAGCGCGAGTGCACGACTCCGTCGGGGGGAAGGTGAAGCCACCACCGTAGAGGGACAAAGAGAGAGATCTAACCGTCAGACAAAAAAGAGTGTTATCACAGCTAAGATGCAACGCGAAGAGCGTGTGGCACAAGTCTTGACGACATGCAGCACGCACTGTATGAGTGCCCGCGCGGGGGGGGGGGAGAAGCACATCGAGGCCCATTTATGGAGAACAACGCGAGACCGGGCCCAGATGTACTCTGGACGAGGCCACACGAGGTTGCCTCTTACCAGTCTGCCTGCGATAGACTGCCGCCCTCCTAACGGAGGCCAGCCAGAGGAAGGAAGGAAGCTCAGTAATCCTCATGATGATCTCATTTTGCTAGAAACAGAAAAGAGCCATGGAAACACTGAAATAAATAAAAGTAGAAGTAGAAGGAGCAGACCACATTAGATCAACCACATGACACAGAGAGACTGCTAAACAATAACAAAGAAGAGCCTTCTACCAGTAGAAACCTTAAACCACCAACTCCATTAAGAGTCAGAACGGCATAGAATCCCCCCTCCGCCCCCCCCAATAAAAATGCAAGTTGGTTGAAGTTAAAGAAAAAGACAAAATTGTACAATTTTAGGGACAACTAAGCATATGTTCAGAAAATGAAGCCCTGCTCAACAAAGAAAGAACACACTACAGAATTTCTTCAATAGTACAGACTTTAAGTTTTAGTAGAGGTTTTATGACGCTCGCAACTGCGAAAGGTCATATGAGGGCCAGAAGATTAGAGGCATTACAAGAGAGTAAGAAACAAAAAAGAAGAAGGGGAGATAAGGACGGTAGATGTTTGATAGTAAAGAAGGAGCAAACCACACCAGAGCACCCGTCAACCACCCACCTAGTAGGGACTTTGTTGTACCCCTGACTAAGCTTTTTGCCATCCAGAATTTCAGTAAAAAAACAACGCAAAAATCTCAGCAAAGTCGTTTCATAAAGTTTTATACAAATACATTTACATATAATATGAGCACTTTGAACATTTCGTTTCTCTATGAATGAGGGTAAACCAAAGTGGCATTGCCTACTTGATAGAGATGTACATACATGTATTAGGATACGGCATGTCGTCAACAAAGAAGAGCTTAGATAACCCTCATAGTCACAGGTGATACATGATCTCAGTCTGCACAGGATGTAACAGAATAAACAGAAACTATGTGCAAGTTAAATCTACATCTCCACAAAGTCACACACACACACAAACATTTGCAGACAAAAATGATGTACACATACACCTAAAAACCTCTCACATAAGCAAGCACTGCACATATCTCTCTCCAATGATGTTAAATTCATACAAATGAATGAACAACAGTCATCACAGTAAAGGTAATAACAACCTACAGAACATAAAAGAAACAAGAACCTAAACCTGTCTTTTGGCTAAATATAGAGATATAACCTACACACTGTGCCAAGCTGCTCATCATCTGTTATTTCAAGAATCAGCTTCATGATGTCAGCAATACCTCGGTACAAAAATCTTTTTATTGACAATACTTTCAATTTAACTTTGAAGTTGATATACTACTATACACCGACTTATCTTATTTACTTTTTTCAATAGGCATAATGAATATAATTTTATTGTTTATAAAACAGCTTTCCCTTTTCAAGAACCACCCTCTCTTTTTATATAAGACATCTTGAGACTGAAGTTCAAAACAGTGACTTGAACATTTGAAATTAGGGAAGATATGGAGCCACCGTCAACAGCCTTTTGAGTTTCAGAACACAGCTGGCAAGTTAGAATTAAAGTAATAGCTGCGCTGAGGACACATCTGTAACCTTCGGGCAGGTAGTAAAGACATGAGTTCATGCGTTTATTGCAGACTGTTACTACAAGCATATCATATCCATCAAGTGTCAATAAAAATGTAAAACTTTATCAGTAAAAGACCTGGTCCCATCAAATCCGACTCCAGTTGTTGTGTATGTCCTACACCTTATGTTTATTTTAGTCTCTCTCTGAATACATACAGTCTATCATGCACATGGCAAAATCAACAGGACACAGAAATCTTTCCCTTATCTACGAACTTTGGGACAATTGGGTCAAAATTTTGAACAATTTAAGCCCCCTTTGTTATGCCAATATGCGTGTTGGGTTCATCCTTGCCCAGATTTGGGTTTTTTAAATAAATATTTGTATTCACATTCACATCTGTCAGGATCATCAGCCATTCTTCCTTGACCATGACACTTCCCGCTTCTTCCAATCCACCACACTCTCTACTACTACAATTTTACCAAGGCCTAACTTTGCAGGACGCCGGCAAGTTCTTGCGAAGTGTGTTAGGTTATATCTATCGCATGCTGACAAACAAGGTGACAATACCTGACATGTGCTTTCATGTAACCGCAGACTTCCCATACTCAACTGAAGAGTGCAGGCTAGATCTACTACAGAACACCTATGTGACATGAACAGTAAACACGTCCCTGGCCTACACTATTGCTCTCATCTTACATCATGGCTACAATGATAAATTATATTTGCTGTCATATTTTGTTAGTTCAGTAACACCAATTTTTTTTTAATGTACGAATTGTTTAAACTACATACATTTTTAGACACAAAAAATTGATAAGAAAAACATTTGAGAACCAAAAATCCTTTTCCAATGTTCGCTGTGAGTGTGTTCGCCATGCGCATGCCAGACTGTATACCCGTCGCTATCATTCAACAATGTAGTATGTCACAATTTCGAAGAGAAAAAAAATGAAAACTTGATTGAGTTCGATGAGGCACATCCATTGATCCTAGTCTTATTCTTTCCTTGAATCAGTAATGTATCTATTTAGACTATTTAAACATTTTGTATTAACATAATGTCCTGCCTGAAATTTTAAAAATTTTGTTCGTACTTTTTACAAATATGACAATGATGAATGACGGCGACATATTGGAGTCCGCTTAAACTGAAATCTGCACGATCACCAGATTTTCTTCAGTTAAGCCATGTTTTTTATTACGAAAATGTTCAAATAGTGACACCCCCCCCCGGATTCTCTTTTCTCTCTCTTTACCCACTGTATTCAGATTAACTGTGTTCAGATCAAGTGGACACCACTGAAGCTGACCTCAAGAAAAACCACACATTCATGTAGCACAAGTGGCGAAAATCACCATAAACAGCCATGTTCAAAATATAGCACCGATGTTTCTGATGGACACAGACAGCATGAGACGGTAGACGTAGTCAGACCAAGAGTAACTTTTAGTCATTTTAATGACAATATAATTAGCTGGCTTTACAAATGACAAAGGAGACTGGATTCACAATGAAAGAAAATACAACAAAGTAAAATGAAGTGTAACTTGGCATATAATAGGCATATATTAACACTAACCTAAATTTGGCGGGCACAAGCACACAGGTAGCTGAAAAAACACCAATGGCTTCACGTTCTACCAAAATGTTCAGTGCATAACTGCAAAAAGTGAACACACGAAAAAAAAATTTCAAATCCTCACATTACAATGACATAGGTGAAGTATGACAACTTTCGGTTTTGCATCTGTTGAGAATAAACAATGTGTAAAACTAACATTTCATAAGGAACTGTTTGTTCACATGAAAGTTTACTCGATAAAAATGAACAAGAACAATGACCCCCAAAAAATACAAGACACCTTTACTACTTGAGCAAAAGTAGAATCTCGCAATTTTCGTGAGGTCAGGACTTCAGAAAATGGTAACACTATCCAAATTTTAGAGTGCCTGAAAATGATTGTTCATCTTAAAGTGTTTACTTACTAGATCTTTTTCTTGACATAGAAGCAGGTCTGTTACTATTTACTGCTTCCAATGACAAGTTACAAAACATGTGGGCAGATGCACATAGCTCAGAAACTGAAATGCTGTCACAAACTTTTGCAAAAAGCATGACTTTTATTTTGAAACATTTTTTTACACCAAAGTATCCTTAAAAATGGACTTGTAAGCATACATTTAAAAGAAAAAAAAACCACCTAAGGCGTTTCAGGGTATCATAACAATGTCTTCTTTTCAATTATAACCAGGGCCCACAAGAAGCCTTTGGAACAAAATATGCCATTGTCCAGTTGTTTCAGAAAGGTGCAAGCCAACAACTGGCAGGTTGAGGAAAATCTTTTTAAATGTAGTGGAAGCTTTGAGAATTTTTAAATTATCCAAACTCTGACATTATCAGCCATAAAAAAATAAATATTCAGTACCATTACCATTCAAATGTCCATAACTAATATTAACTTGACTTTACAGTAGCATTACTAAAGGAAAAAGTAGCATCAGATTTAACACTGATGACACCATGTAGACCAGACACGCATCAAAATATTGTCCTGGGTTCCCTGTACCAATGTAAACATTTCAACACTGGTAAATGGATAGTTGCGCTCCCACAGGAGAGCAATGAAGCAACAAGCAACAAATCATCCTCTGTTGAAGACAGAAATGGGTGCAAATACGAAATTCATGATGCCTTGAAAATCAGACAAACACAAAACCATTTGAACATTCCAGTGTATTCCGCTCTCTAATTCATTTAGTTTCATAAACAACAATTTAATGTTTGTACCCAATGATAACAACACTTGAGCAAAAAATAACAAGACAATTTGTTGAAGCCAAGAATTGAAGAGAAGACCAAAGTTTAAAGTTCACATTAAGTAAATTGAACACTTATTCAACTAGCTGGGTCTGCACATACTGGTCAGACACACTGATCAAACAAGAACCATCAAGGGCAAACTTTGACCTCTACGAGAAACGGTCCCCGAGCAAACGGTGAACAGCAGCTTTGGTCAAAATGAAATGAGTGTGGAAGAAACAAAACTATCCAACATTCCTTTGGAGAAATGAACAATGATTCTCATGCTACACATGGAATTTGGTTGACTTGGAGAGAGAGAGAGAGAGATCATGACCCCCTCCTTTAACCCCTGAGTAGGATTCAAACAGAGAATAAATGCAGCCAATATTGGCTAACTGAATCATATCACCATCATTATGCAGGTGGAAGGAGTCACACAGGTGTACACAACACTTTGCTTTCAGTCATCTGGGTCCCCTAGGGACAATACAGTGATAAACTGAGGTCATCAAGCATTTGGCCAAAAGTAAACAAAACATCTTGTTCTTGTGTAGCAACAGGGCACAAAACAACCATCATTTGTCGCTCAATGCAAAATAAAAAAATGTACAAAAAATTAACCTGTAATCAAACAGTCTTTCGCTTTCTGATACTCAGTGTGCACAGACCATCTCTTTCTCCTTTATGCGAACTGGGAGCAATAATATCAGATCAAATCTGACAGTATCCAAACTATTAAGTAACACTTACCCCCTCCTTCCCCAAACCCTCCCCTCCCACAACTTCATCCTCATCAAAGCATACAACAGAAGAAAAAAAAAAATCACTACAAAGAATAAAAACAAGTCACGTTCTTGGTCATGATATAGCAGCTTCTCTGTACTTGAAAAACCTCTTCCACTCTCCAGTAGCATAGTTCATCTGGAAGTATGTATCTTCAATCTTTTTCTTTTGCGTTCCATCAGGCAACTGGATGAGTTCCTCTCGCTCGCTCAGCTTGATGTTCAAGATGTCCCCTTGAGATGGGCAAGGGTTCTCTGAAAAAGTAGAGAGAACATGTTTTAATGAAAACAGGCATAAACAACATTTCGATTAGCTAAAAACTATTAAGTTGAGCATACTTGAGACCAACAGAGACTATTTTATGTAGTAAACTGAATGATACAGAAAACCAGAAAAACATTTCAATCCTGTGACTTCATCAATGTTCTCCAAATGCACATAAGGGAGAGAACTGATTTCAATATTTTTTTCTTAAGTTAAACACTAGAATGACAAGCATTCTAACCAGTCACTGAGTGTATGGGGACCCTTCCCCCTCCCAATTAGAAATTCAAGTTTTAGTATAGCAAAAATTGCTGTCCAATTAGATGGTACGAGGGTAAATTTTTGTTTAGTCCACACATATATTATGCATGTGACTATAAACCTGTGTGTAGGTGTGTATGTACGTGGTGAAACACCAAACCAATGTGCCAGGAACTGGACAATAAAGATTCATCTTATCTTATATGGGATCCTGGTCAATCACGGCACCCTCCACAGAAGTCAAGAGTTCCAGAATAATTATCTCAAAACAAGATGGAATCAAGCACATATTTTAACAAATCAACTGCAGCCCTTTGAGAATACAATACCTCTGGAGCCAGCCATGAAGCCAAGGATAAGAGCCTTCTCAGGTCTTGACACTTTGTTGGATGCTTTGAACATTTCTTGAGCATCAGTCATTTGGTCTTTCTGCAAAAGGAAAGAAGCATAGAAAAACAATGTAACTAACATCCGTAACCTCAGGTAGAAACAATGACATTTACCCACCAATGGTCTTATTAGGTTGTCCAAACTGGCTGGGAAGGTGGGCAAACCACACGATTTTGCATAAATTTAGGTGTTTATTCCCACAAACATTATTCTGTTATATCTGTATGGACTACTATGTCCAACACCTCAAAAAAAAGATCTTTCGTTCCTTTTTCATAAAAGATATAGTTTTAAATATTTTAAGTTGTAAGTTGATGCATATCACTCAGTGAAAAATGTTTATGGCACTTTTACGAGTCCAAAAACAGCCCGTCACATATCCATACCTTGCACTTTGCAGGAAGGGGGCATATGAATTTGAAATTATGACAAAAAGAAAAGAAAATGAATGGCCTCAAGTTGATTATTATTTGTGGTGGATCCGAGCCAAATTTTGCACTGAAAAAGTGATTTGAAAACTTTTAACTATAAAACATCATGTAAAAAGTCTCAGACCAGGGGCAAGTTCAGTTATAGGGAAATTGAGAAAAATATGTACTCTATTAAAATATGCTGCAATCAAATCAGGGATGATTTTTTTTCAGCAAAACCCTAGCCATGGCTAGCAGCGGGACCAGAAGAGAGAGGACGGAGTGCCCGAGAGCTGTGTTCAAGCCACTCCTGACTGCAAGTCTGCAAGAATGCAAAATCTTAAATGAAAAGCGAACTTTGATCCAATAAATATTGACATTCTCTCTCTTGAAACTGCTGGAAAAAATTGAGCTTGTTTAGTATTTTAGAAAGTTGCATTCTACAAAATACTAAGCATATGGCTGTCTTAAGCCCCATTTAGACGTACAATTCGCTGATCGACAAACTGTAGGATACCGAGAAGATGACTCGCATTCTGTCAATTTCACATGGAAAGTGAGCGTGAAACGAGAAATCCTCTCGATATCGAAGGGTTCTCCGTCCAACCACCAGATACCTCAGATATTTGCCGGCCGGCGAACTGAAGGAGTGACGATGAGGGAGCGGCTTCTTTGATGTTGCCCCAGGCAGAGTTGAAAATGCATTCCAAAAATTTCCTAAATATTCGTCAAAAAAATAAGATTTTCGTGACCAGCGACCGAAAATTAGTAAAATTCTCACGAGGAACGCAATTTAATCGTGAATTACCAAGTTCAATTCTTTTTGTGTGTTTTCTTTTGTTTTACCATTCGGCCCACCCCTTCATTTTTGAAAGTGAAGGCAAATAATGTGTCACGTGGTGTGACGTGTACCGCCGAGATGTTTTGGAGTCAGCTGAGGGCTACACACCATTGCTTCATCTAGACTATTCTAGACAGTAGATCTAGAAGTGCTGTTTATTTATTTTTATTTTTTGTCTACACGCTCCCAGTTTTACTACTGCACAGGTCTTCTAATTTTGCTACAATGACTACAATGTCCGTGTTGGAGTCAGCTGAAGGCTACACACCATTGTTTCATATAGACAGTGCTGTTTATTTATATTTATTTTTGTCTACACACTACCAATTTTACTATTGCACAGGTCTTCTAGCCTAGTTCTAGTACAATGTCCGTGTGGAATAACAAGGAAACTTGGGCGCTTTTTAGGTAGTTCCCACCCCGCTTATATGGACCTAGATCCAGATCTAGATTTAGATCAGAAGGCTTTTGATGCGCGGCGAGCGAGAGATATCAACCCTAAAGGCAAAACATTAAATTATGGTAAAGTGCCCCCCCCCCCCTTCGAACCCCCCTCCACATTCTTATTAGATTTCTAGCTGCCCCCCTGAAACCCCCTAAATCTAAACTGTTCTACAGTTCATCGAACATTATCGAACGTTGCCAGTATTGTGGAAATAGAATATTTGTGTGTGTAGGTACTTCTTTTTAATAGCCATTCTTTAGCCCAGATGGTTCTCTTTCTAGATTTCTTTTTGGATTTGAGAACAAAAAAAGCTGCCAAATCATCCAGGTAGCTTGCTTCAGCCATTGTTGGGATTTTGACCTAGATCTAGATCTAGCTACAGCAGTCCAAGGACAGATAAAAAACTGTACGTCTAAACGGAACTTCTCTCGTCGACTAACTGTCAGTTTACCGATGACCCAGATTGAGCGTCCGTCGGTTAAACTGTCAGTTTGTCGATCAGCGAACTGTACGTCTAAATGGGGCTTTAGTCTTGGTGTTGTGATGAGTCAAAAATGACTTTTTAGCGAAGTTCACAAGGTTGCAAGTTCGGGGAGTGAACAAAAAAGACTGGCAAAATGCCATACCTTCCTTAATAATGATCACAGAAACAGCAAATTGCCAGAGGCCAAATATTTGCCAAATTAATTTTCAGAGTTGACTTACTGTTAGAAAGAGGCCTTTCTTTGCATTGGCTGGTTGTGTCTGGGCCGGTGTAGATGGAGCAGGGGTAGGGGTCACAGCCATCACTTGTGGCTGATTTGTCCCTGCCGGCTGCACTAAGATTGTCTGTTGTGGTCGCAAGCTGGGGGAAGTAGGAGGCCTGGTGGGCAAGTTGGAAAGATTGCTGGCTGCCCTGACCTGTGCACTCGTCAGACTGGTCAGAGTTGCGGCAGGCAGAGTTGGGCGTGGAGGCTGAGGTGCTATTAAAATTGGTGCCATCATGGGCAACGTCGAGGGTGCTGCGCTCACCACATTAGCTGCAGCCGGTAGTCGTTGCTGCTGTTGCTTGAGCTGCTGAGGCAAGGTCTGTTTTTTCCCAGTTGTAGGTGCAGAGGACAGAGTGCCAATCCCTAAGGAATAGAAGTAATTCATTATTAGCCAAAAAAACATGTATTTGTCTGTAGTGAAGAAATGCTTTTCCAAGAGCCAGTGCTTTTCTTTTCCAATTTCTAAAACGTTTATGACAAAAGACCATTTATAATAAGAGCAGAAGTAGAATTTTAATTTATGACTTCACAGCCTTACAGCCAACATTTTTATGAACACACTCTCAGCGTTCGACTTTGTCTCGATAATGAATCTTTACCTTCCTCTCCACAAGGTATACATACAGTCAAAATTGTGAACTTGTAAAGAGAGAAACATGGAAATTCAGGACCCATTACCTCTCCTTTGTGACTCACTGTTTTATCTGTTTAGGATATCAAGGTCGTCATCAACAAAACTAGAAGTAAAAGTGCAAACTTCCCTCCTAACACTCGTTTCATTCTTGCGTGATATTCATATCTTTTTCTTTTTTCGAGGTCAAATTTTAGCCTGGTTTCAGTGGCTTTTGGATCCTCTTACATGATCAGACATTCATGATTACAGGTGGTTGTTGCTCCCAACGTCTGCTCCTCAGAATGATTTGGTCTTTAGTTTGTCGGTACTAGTTTTGTACCTTCTCTTCTCCAGGATGTAATCAACCAGGTGAGGTCATCTGCTGAGAGCAGGCCATGTCCATATTTCAAATGCTTTGAGCTGGTCAAGCATGATCAACAATATCACGTTCTTGTAGCTGGTGAATTCCAACAGTCATAATCCTTCATTAGTTGTGCAAAAAGAGCCCATAATACTGTTTCCGTTTTCAAATGCATCTCTCCTCAACTTAAGTGTTCCAGTCGCCACTGATAGTTATGATATACTCTTCGTCTTATCTTCTCAGTGACATCTTCTACATCTTTGTATACTTCATCCATGTATTCCTCAAGCCTGCTTGAAACTGGCTAGCATTCACAGCCAAGTTCCTGAAGGACTGGTTGGGTAAGAACCATATGCATGCGCTTTTTGTTCCACCTAAATAAACGACGTTTCCTTCAGCAGCTCCATATTACCAAAGATAGTACATAACAAGATGGTCCACTCAGCCAAAAAAGTGTTCGCCGGAAGTCCGTTCTTTGCTTCAGATAGTGCTGCAGTTTGTTTTGAAGCTCTCTTTCATTTCTCCAGAAGAAGAATAGGAATAGTACCTCCTTGCGTGCGCTGATCGACTGCTGTTCATCAGCTTTTCGGGTTAGTTCAGTGCGGAGTTTTAGTTTCTTTTATTTTAATGAACTCTCGCCTCTCATTCTAAAGTCAAATTAAACGAAGAAAACAGTCGCCCCTTTCTCCGGACGAGGTTTTTTGTCAGCGCAACCATTTTAAAAAAGCATTCTTCCGAAATTTGAATTCTTATTTATTCAAAAACTTGTTCGTTTCACTTTGATTCTTTAAACACAAGTAGGGTAACTCTGTTCGCAAAGGGTGCGCATTTGCAAAGAGGGCGCCACCGAATTTTGAGGACACTTTTTTAATTGGCTAAAAGAGAGGAGTGGACCCTCTTGTTATGTAAACTCTTTTGATACTACTCAAGATTTTTTCCATCTTGCCTTACACATCCAGGGAGATTGCAACGATACAAAGAACTTTTGTCAGATTTGACAGATGACATAGAAATAAATGAGACCTAAATGTCTGTCTCTATTCTGCACAAAAATGGGGGGCTAAGCATAGGGTTATCCTTGTCATAGTGTGTCACTCACCACTCAAAGTAGTGCCTTGACTGCTTGGTCTGACAGGAGTGGGCAGGTAGGCAGGTGATGGTTGAGACAAGGCAGATGATGAAACACTCAGCACAGTGATGGGCATTTTCTAGATCAAAGCAAAACAAAGAATAGGCAAATGAACAACTCATATATGCACAAATCGGGAAAAGATAGAATGTAAGAATACGACTGCATAAAAACGTCAGCACGGGCTCTGATAATATTAGTTTTGATTTATATTTAACCCTGGAAGCGCGCAGGCCCTATATAAAGGGCGTGAGCCCGGCTACATGGGAAGTGCACAGGCCCTATATATAGGGTTGACCTACTTCGACTGAGAAGCGCGCAGGCCCTATATAAAGGGCATAGACGCTAACCCTTTTCAATTGAAAATTTCAGTATTCCTTAGGCTGAAAATATACTACCACGCACAACTGAAGTGCGCCAGGAAAAAAGTCGTGCCCTCCTCTTTATTTCCTATCAGTGATTTCACTGACATGGCTAGACGTGTAAAGTCGTAAGGGCCCAAAAGGACATGCGTGCATGCAGCACTTCTTTTTCGCGTGTGGACAGGCTTGCCTACTACATGGGTCTCAACTCAGAATTTTTAAAAAGGAGGAACTTTCCGAACTTTCGTGTGATCGCGACAGAAGCCCATTTTCGCGAGACACCCACTATTATTATACTGTGGGACCCTAGAACTCTCTCCACAAGGTATACATACAGTAAAAATTGTGAACTTGTAAAGAGAGAAACATGGAAATTCAGGACCCATTACCTCTCCTTTGTGACTCACTGTTTTATCTGTTTAGGATATCAAGGGCGTCATCAACAAAACTAGAAGTAAAAGTGCAAACTTCCCTCCTAACACTCGTTTCATTCTTGCGTGATACTCATATCTTTTTCTTTTTTCGAGGTCAAATTTTAGCCTGGTTTCAGTGGCTTTTGGATCCTCTTACATGATCAGACATTCATGATTACAGGTGGTTGTTGCTCCCAACGTCTGCTCCTCAGAATGATTTGGTCTTTAGTTTGTCGGTACTAGTTTTGTACCTTCTCTTCTCCAGGATGTAATCAACCAGGTGAGGTCATCTGCTGAGAACATACGACTGCATAAAAACGTCAGCACGGGCTCTGATAATATTAGTTTTGATTTATATTTAACCCTGGAAGCGCGCAGGCCCTATATAAAGGGCGTGAGCCCGGCTACATGGGAAGTGCACAGGCCCTATATATAGGGTTGACCTACTTCGACTGAGAAGCGCGCAGGCCCTATATAAAGGGCACAGACGCTAACCCTTTTCAATTGAAAATTTCAGTATTCCTTAGGCTGAAAATATACTACCACGCACAACTGAAGTGCGCCAGGAAAAAAGTCGTGCCCTCCTCTTTATTTCCTATCAGTGATTTCACTGACATGGCTAGACGTGTAAAGTCGTAAGGGCCCAAAAGGACATGCGTGCATGCAGCACTTCTTTTTCGCGTGCGGACAGACTTGCCTACTACATGGGTCTCAACTCAGAATTTTTAAAAAGGAGGAACTTTCCGAACTTTCGTGTGATCGCGACAGAAGCCCATTTTCGCGAGACACCCACTATTATTATACTGTGGGACCCTAGAATGTTGAAATAAAAACTATCAATTATCAAAGAAAGGTTATTTCATACCAGTTTGAGGGTTTGGAAGACAATTTCAAGTAAGAGTCACTTACCAAATATTTACAATCTTGACTACGTACAGAAAGTGGAGGCGCACTGTGGTCTAGTGCGACTTATTTATATTTTACCTTCATCATATTTGCCTGCATACTCTATAAATATGATGCGAATCTTGAACAAAAAGCTAAAATATAAGAGACATAATTTACTGTCACCCATCCAATGAAACGTGAACACTTAGGCCCCTGCCCTAAGTTCATTAACACACTTACAAGTAGTTATGACGGATCCTGATTATACACAAGGCAAGCACTAACGCGCACTTTACTTTGCAGAGAGCTGTAGTAGTAATCAAAATTCTAAATATTAACATTTGCTTCCAATTTCTTTTCTTTTTTTGTCCTCTGGTGTTGCGTCCAGCCCTCCCCCCATCCCAGAGTGTATCTTTTTTTTTAAAAATCAATAATCTCCCCCCATTCCGGAGTCCTGTACTTCACAGCGCTCAGAACGCGCGCAGGTTCATTGACCGGTCACAATGACGAGCCCGACAAGATGCTTGTATAACTTTCTTTTCTTTTTTTTTTTCCCCCCCACAAGCGACAGCACAGTGACGAACATTATTTTCATGGCGACATCACGTTTGTAATGCAGAACCTGCATGTTACAAATGTTGCGTATTTAGACTTTTACAGACAAATTTCCGAGATCTTGATTTTCCGGTCGAACCTCGGTGCCACATACAATTCCGCTTGCCGCCATAGCCGCCTGTTCGTGTAAAACGTACTCTCAGACCGGGAAAAGCCGAATTAATATCACAATCGCGACCGGCAAAAATGAACTTAAAGACATTATCGGATTTGGTTTTCAAATAATATTCGAGATCTTTTATGTATTTTCCCGTGTCTCTGCGATTTTTTTCAAATTCCCGGGTAATTCCCAAGGCCTGGCAGTCACTCTGCTTCCAGCAACTCTCTTTCTGATTGACCCCCTGTCGCGGTAGCAGAGTTTAGCGGAGGAAATGGCGGTAGCGGAAATCCGCTAAATAGTGGAATATTGAGACCCATGCTGCTATGGGAGTGTTCCGTGATGCCATGGAGATAAGACAGGGGGGGGGGCTGAACACTGAGCTGTGTACGTCTGCTCAGTGCCAATTTTTTTACACAGTCAGACGAAGCCGCGCTGACCTACGGGATCACCACTTCCAATCTAGCTGCTCATCCATTTCACTGCGCACTTCAGATGTGCGTGGCAGTATATTTTCAGCCTTATATGGAAAATGACATAGCAAGTTACAAGTCAAAGTTTTATAAATAGAGACCAACGACTTTGCTAATTATCTTGACCTCGAAGAGCGTCTCTTGGAAAAGATATCGATCGATAAAGATCTGCGGTCCAGCTGATCATTTATCATTATTGAATGGTTCATTCTATCAGCTTTAACTCATTCGCTACGCCGAGCCGTGGGGGGGGCGGCGCGGCTAAAGTGCCGTCAGTACGCTAAGCCGCCCCCGGCGGCTCGAGAACCGACGTTCAATTTTAGCTTGGTTTCTATTCCAATCCACATATCCATGTTAAAATAAAGGTCATAATATAAAGTAGACTTCCGGGTCAAGCGTTTCCACCAAAAATCGGAAGTTTTGATTCAGTTTTGAAACACGATTTCGAAGTTTATGCGACATTGTTTTATCGCGAAGCCCAAATTATAGCCCAGACACCAGTCTTAGTACTTTTACACAACAAAATGTATCATTATTTTGCTCACTAAAGAAGTGTAGGACTCTTCTTTATAATATTGATACTACTGGACTCAAATTGCCAGTGCACTGTAATTGAGAAATCAATATTTTGAGTGCTAGATCTAGGCCTAGATCTAAATAGTCAAAATATTTTTTTTTCTCCCCAAAATCACTACTTTTTGGTGAATTTACTCAAAAAGTACCATCCAAGACATGTATAGGTTTATTCCAAATGCAATTCTGAATAATTCCATATAAGATATGAGTGGTTTTTTTCTGTTTGGGATCCTTTTTTCAAAATTATTTTTAAAATATTTTTTTTTCAATATCGGAGGTTATGATCCAAATGTACAAATATAATGGAATGTATGTAAATAACTGCTCATTTTTCAATATTTTCCTGTTTTATATACAGTTATGGTTAGTTTGATGTATAATTTGACTAGGTGCAAACATATTTTTTGAGTTTCGTCTGAGATTATAAATTTTTTGTTTTCAAATTTTATCCGTAGCCAATCACAATTGTGTTGCATAATCGCCTCTTACATGAACCAAAGTTGAAAAATACTCAAATAAACAATACAGATGTATTCTACAAACCATACTGAAAATATTGGTATATAATATGTTGATATTTATTTGAATTTATGGCCCCCAAGACCTGTGAACTGCGCACCAGTCATCATCTCATTTCGCCCTCCCGAAAAAAATTCGTCCACAAGCCGTAAATAATACGTAGCGAATGAGTTAAGAAAAGATATGGTTTTATATACCTTTTATCATCTGTTGAACCGTAAATGGTCATTTTTCAGTAGCAGGTATACATCTCTGGTATCTCAGCGGACATCCCCCCGCCAAACCCCCATGTTTACAACTGATCGGTCATGTGGCAGGGCATTTTTGGCGGGTTACTTCCTGTGAAACGCTGAGCGCTTCTAGGATTAAAGACTGCAATTGGTTTAAAGCTCTCGGTGAACATTGTCTGATAAAAAAAAAAAATCCAGTTCTGAATCCAAAATCCCCATTCTTACCACTACCTTTCAACTAAAAAGTACTTTGTAGTTGAACGATAACATGTACATACTCAGTGCTTCCACCAGCTGAAGCTAAAAAGTAAGGAAAATTCTGCCGGGGGTCTGAGGCCACCAGCAGGGTCCAGGGACAGAGTCTCGGTGGAGGTTCAGGGGGCGAAGCCCCTGAAGAAATTAAAATTTAGTGCTTTTAGAGGGTCGAAAATGGCATTTGGGAGCCTATTAGGAGAGATTGCCAGCAAACCATAACGTTATTTTTTCACCAACATTTTGTCTTGTGTGATTTCTTCACCAAGATCTACATTAGCCTAACATAATATATTTCATATCCATTGCTACTATAATTCAATTAATTTGTCATCGCACCATTGATAGAAGGCAAACCTGGGAATAATGAATAGATATGTACCTTCACAATACAGTTACCCGGCGTATACCCTAATTTTCCTTAAATTTCACGCCTGAATGTCGCATGTCACAACCTTGGAACATCACTTCGAATTATTCTTGACTTTAGTAGTTTTAGGCTGGTTATAGCATAAATTTCTTTCATCGCGGCCCTTATCGTGTTTCCGTGCCGTAGAATCTTCGTATTGATCATTTCTCTAGATCTAGACAAATTTGTAAAAAAGTTTCTTTCTGACAGTAATTTTCTGTCTAGGATCACAAGTCAATTTATTTGACCAACACGCCGATTTTCCAGCCGCGGCAACAATCCAAAGATAGACGGAATGAGTGAATGATAGAAAGGAGGAAATTGGCACAAAAAGTTTGCCAGATTTTGATCAATCCACAGGTAAAAATGTACTGTCGACAAGCCCGCAATGAATGCATGGGGCATAGTGGAATAATGGCCAATTGCAGGAAATGCGCAATCTGGCAGGTTTCTATAACATTTACCTATTGCCGAGAGAATTACCGTAAATACCCGTAACTTATACTAGTACTAGACGATACGAAGGCGAGTACGGATCTTTAGCTACGGAATTTCAGTAGTCCTACACTGCCGCAGCTTTTTACAGAGGGAGTTGATAATGATGGAGGAACAAGTACGGAACTAGCAGAAAGTACGGATTTCCGTAAAAATACGGAAGAGTGGAAGCACTGATACTAAAATAGAGTAGCCAAATAATTACATTTTCAGAACCTGTCAGATCTCAGTTCATTTGCAAACCTGATATGACAGCTACTTACGGGAGTTGCTGGAGCGATGAGACCTGCTGCGTAGTCTGGGGCATATGATGGCAGAGCTGAGCTAACAGTGGTCGCTGCTGCAGTTGTTGGGTTTGCCGCTGCAGCTGCTGCTGCTGCTTCTTTTTCTTTCTTTTGAGCTTCCAACGCCTCCATGTCTACAGTGATATATTGGAGATGGAAAATATTTTAGTACTTGCTAGACAGTTCGTTGAAGTATATTTGGCGAAGATTTACCACCATTAATTTTACAGATAAAAAAAAAAATTTGGAGAAAAAACAAAGACAGTAGCAATGCTAATATTCTGACACAAACAATGTTTACACCCTCTACAGACTCGTAATCAAATTTTGAAAGGTATTTTTGGGGGGGAAGTGTTTTACAGCCCTCACAACTGCATAAGGTCATATGAGCACGTGGGACACACTACACATTTTCAGTTGGTAGGAAATTTTGAATTTTGCACGGGTGGCGGCCGAAGCCTACCACCAAGGGATCTTTAACGGGCGCAACATGCACACGGGACCTCCAAGATTTTTTGCCCTTGGCCGAGAAAGCTAGGTGTAGATCTTTCCTACCAGAAGATCAGGGGTGTGGCAGAAAAACAGCAGTAAGGAGCCTAGGGGTAGCAGTAAAAAGGCTGCAAAAAGAGTCAGAAGCCCAGAGGAGGGGGCAAAGGAGGTGAGGGGGTGAGAGTAGAAAGAGAAAATGAAAGCAGACAACAGAACATTGCTAGAGAGTAGGAAAAGAGGTGAAAGGAGACAATTTTAGAGAAGAAAATTTTTCCTTCGCTACCCGGATTTGAACCCGGGACCTTTGAATGAGAGGCGAACACCTTAACCTCTAGACCATGAGAGACCCCAAATTTTGAAAGGAAGAACCAACTTTGGAAAAGAAAAAAAAGGAGGAAAAGAAGTCATAAATGAACGCTGGACAGATGAGCCCCAAAAACGTAACAGAATTAATATAAGTCTATTAGTATCTAACAAATATTCTAAGGGATAAAACTTTTTTTTAAATCAAGTCTTTCAAAGTCCTTACACAAGTAAATGCTAGTGCAATGTCATATTCTGTCTCCGGGAAATGATCCCTTGAGTCTACTCAGTAATTGCAGTGTTATCAATGTTTCTAAGAGATTGTGTCATTGACATTTATTTAAGATCAGACTTGCATTACCGGCAATTTTCTTCCTTCTTTTGGCTTCTTTTGCTCCAACTGGCATTTCCTCCAATTCAAGCAACTGTTAAAATTGAAAATAAGAAATAAAGAATTTGTGAGGCTGAATATAAAAGGAATGATTACAAAGAAAGAACAGCAATTTTGAAAAAGTGACTGTTCTTTTAAAAAGATATTTGGTTATAGTATGAACAATGTAACTTATTCATGTTCATCAACTTTTTTGAAAAGCTCAAAATGAACACCGTTCATATATTCTCAAATTTATGTCCATTTTTTATACAAACATCAAACACATTATGATAAATTTATAAAGTGAGTCCAAATTTAAAGAAAAAAAAAAAAAAAGAAACCAGAAATCCATCAACAAAAATAACACTCACCCAAAGAGGCTCCTCATAACTACATGCTCCCAAAACACAACAATCAAATGCAGACAATCAACCTTCAACTAGACCTCTCACAGACTCCACATTCACTCCACATTCACTCCACACTTTGAGAAGCATGCAGTGAGGCAATCACAAACCTTGATTTTGCTGTCCTTCTTTGAACCTGATCTTGGGGTGAGAGGAAGTGGGGTTATGGGTGATCGGCCCATCGAGGAGTTCAAGCGCTGCAAGGTTGAACCAGGAGAACGAAAGTCTGATCCAGACAAAGGAGATCTGCCCGTGACAGAGCGGATAGGGGCTTGGTGGATGAAAAAAAAACAAAAAACTTAATACACTGTAAAAATAGCAATCATTTTTTTAAAGCAAGTTACTTCCTTTCCACCAACAAATGCAGAACAATTTGCAGTAACACCATAAAAAAATGTTTTTCAAAGACTCACATAACAAATAATTCTCAAAATGTAAGATACAGACCAAAATATTTACAATCTATGTTCCACTGTAAATAACACAAAAGCACTTTCCCGTTCCCAGATTTTCTAAAATAAAATGAGGTTTTCAAATGATTGGTAATTTAACACATATATTCAAACCATGATAAATTTGATAAAAAGTTGAAAGTCGTAACTGAGTTCTACACCAGCTACTTACTTGTGTCCATCTTTTTGGCAAAACTTCGAGATTTGATAGGTACGGAGCTTGAAGCATGATTCCTTTTATTTTGGACTGTCTCTGAGGCTATAAAAAAATAAGAAAACAATGGTATTATGAACAACAAGAAATCAAAATGCGCACCAAACTTTAAATCAGTTGAAGAGTTTTGTCTCAGTCTGGAAAAGAACCCATGTCATTAACACAATGGCAGCTTATCTATTTCATACCCATGCAAATGTCAGGTTTTTCTAGTATTTCTGACACTTTCATTATAAAATAATCAAAATATTTATCTCTCAGTATAGTAAAAAGTCTTGAGAAATGAATAGCAATAAGGCTAAGGCACTGTAAATAAAATACAGACTAGCACAGAAGAGAGGCCGAAAATGTTCTAAATCTTACATTTATGTATGATATCCGCCCTTAAAGCAGCAGACTTGGGCTTTCTCTTCACCGTAAAGTGCTTTGTCGACTCCGGGATATGTCCAGCGACAGCTGTCAGTGAAGACTTGTTCAGGTATTGACACTCAAGTGGCATCATGCTCACAGTTGATTTTTTAGCTGAAAAACCCAACAACAAGACCCAAAAAATAAAGATAATAGTAATACTGGCCCATTAAAATAAAAAACTCTTGACATTTCATGAAGTTTCCTTCTTTTCTCTTTATAAAGTTGGGAAAACACTACTCAACATTCATTTATAAAGAGTGCATGAAAAATTTTCTTTGCTCCACCAGTCAGATTTGAAGAAATTTGACACTGCCTGCAGAGAAGTAGAATAAAGCATTTTCTTCACGTAACACACAAAACATTAACAGCCACTTCATCATTGCGTCAATCAAAATGTAACATCCTAAAATGGCTGGTAAAAGTACAACAGTTCAAACTGACTTTATGATTTTCTCAAAGAACAATGCTTTTATTCCTGACACCCATGTTCTTGTATCAAAGCTCTTTCAAAGACATGAAAGTAAAGCTCAGATGTAACACATGTAACGTGGAATGGGCTTAAAACAAAATCTCCAACTCCAAGTACTGTACGAAGTATAACTATAAATATGGTTGTCTAAACTTCCCACCATAATATTCACATTCTATCATCCTGGTTCACATTGAGAACCCAATTTACTCAGTAAAAAAATATTAATATGTACAAAAGTCCTCAGTAAGACCTTGTTAAGACTAGATTAAATTCACCCTTCCATAAACTAGTCAAGTAAATCTTGGTATGATTACATTTATTAAATTCTGTTTGTAAGTGTGTTTAGGGATTGATCCCAAATTTGCAATTTGATTGAAGGGAGCCTTTGACATGGTGGAATATTCATTTGAAAAAAGGAATTTTAAGGACCCAACAATTTTAAGAATATGTACTCTTCCATATTAATAAAACACTTTAAAATTATTAAAAAACTATGTCAAACAAAAATGTTTAAATGAATACTGTCTCTGCCTAAGATCCCAGTCAACTTTTATGATCAAGCACAATGGCCTCTTCCTACTTCTTAATTTGATGAGGTATGTTATTTTCACTTTCAATATTGAGTCTCAAAATTAGCTTTCCATCTCTGACCAAGTTCCCTTCTCATGTCTTAACGTATCATTCAAATTAAAATTCAAAGAACAAAAGGCAGGCTCACAGCCAATAGATGACCACAATAGGCAAAGGTGATCGGACAGTCCCCAAGTAAGGGCCCATTCTGTCTAACAATTTAGTAAGTTGAGAGACAAGGTTGATGGTCAGCTTGATGTGATCCCATCTGATGTGGCCACAGTAGGCACTACCTATCCAGAGCATGATTATGATGTCAGTTTAAGCAGTATGCTCAAATGCAGATGCAATGTTTGGGGAAAATAAATACGCTGACGAGTTCACATCTTGGCATGATCCCGTCTCGGGCAAGCATTGTACCCACTCATCAAGATTTGCAATCAAGAGATGGATATTGCATCAATAATAATAATAATAATAGATAGTATTTGTATAGCGCATATCCCCGCTCAACAGCAGGCTCTATGCGCTTTACACTATATTATTACCCCAGCAGACCATAGAACACTCCAAAACATTCCCAGCTTCCCGTGAAGCATACAGTGCAAGCAGCTGATTAAGCACTCAAACACTAACAAACTGACAAGATCTTTCGCTGTCTATAGCCGGATACCCATTCCCACCTGGGTGACGTGAGGAAAATTTGTGTAAAGTGCCTTTCCCAAGGACGCAATGTCGGGCCCCTGACGGGATTCGAACCCACGACCTTACGGTGATCTGTGATGCAACGGGCAGTACTATGATCGTAAATCTTCGCTGTTTGGTTGATCAGTCGCCCTCGCCCAAGGTTTTTGTTTAGCAAATTATGATCCGAAATGACAGTGATACTTTTTGTTTTAACTCTTCTCCCAGGGGGCAACATGCCAGGGCCCTCTTTAGGTACCAAATCTAAAAGTAACCTATAAGTCACTGAATTGGTCGTTAAATCAAAACATGTGAACTTATTTTGATAGTTCTTTAAAGAACTCCCAGTAAAAGAAACCTGTTTTCGACTATTGCCAAAAAGTGATTTGACATTGCAGTCATTGTAAAGGAATGTGCCTAAGCGGCTAAGAGCGACTCACCGGCACAGCAGTTCTGACTGCAAGTGCAAGCCCCTGATAGTGGCTTGCCGGAAATAAGGAGTTAAAACAGTGAAATTTTAAGGGACCGGGATAAAAAAATGGTGGGATCTTAGGTGGAGACTACTGCAAGACATTATGAAAACATGCAGAAGTATTAAGTCCAGAAGGAGTATCTGATAGAAATAAAAAGTTGTTTTTAGCAAGATCCAAATCACATACACAACTATATTTTAATGTGAACGTTTTTAAAAAGGTACAAAAATCACATCAGAAACTTCCCTCCCGACACATCAAGTTACCTGTTACAGCTGGTAGGAGAAAAACAAAGCAAAACTATGACTTACCTAATGTTTTCATTTCTTCTAAGCAAGCAACCATGCCAGTGTCTGGGCGGTTGTCTTGTTCCACCATGAGAAGAGCCCCGGTGGCCGGGTACTCCCTGAGTATTTCTCCAATTGTTGCAACCCATGGATCTGGGTCATTCATTCCCAAGGTAATAATTTCCTCGAAGTCCAGTTGCCACTGAAAGGACAATGTTACCAAAAACTCAGCCTAATTATTCCTCATAGACATCAGAATAACAATGCCAGTTGTGCTTTATCATGACAGTCCAAAAAGGAGACAGACATGATGTCATACGTGTTACAACACAGTCGAATCCGGCTCTCGTCAATTTTTGGGCATGTAGAGTTATTGGTATTATCTTAAAACTTGTTTGTTTGTCTTGCTTTGGATGAAAAAATATCCCCATTATCTTGAATAGAATTCGAGATATTTGCAAATGAAAGTGGGGGTCACCTGGTTTCAGAGGTAAACTTGTAAGAAAAAGGCCGCCAAAGATGACTTATTTCCTTAGTTTGAGAGTCCGTGGAAACTGAAAAGTTGCATTTTTGTGCCTTTAAGCAACATCTTTTCAGTAAAATTCAAACAGAAATGTGTTCTTTAATGGGCATGTTGAGCAAAAAAAAAAGAAAAAAAAAAGAAAGAAAATTCGATAACAATTCACAAAGCTGCGGAAAAATACCAGTTTCTTCACTTTTATTATTTCGATGAGTGCCTGATTTCATCACCTGCCTCACATAGTAGGTAGCGTGAAAAAGGCCTCGCGGGCACTCGCCGCCTTCCGGGCGCTTGGTACCCGTGAAATCGGAGTAATTCACATCGCTGTTTCTTTGCTCTTTCGCTATAAAACACCAAATGCCGTACACCTTTTGAAAGTTCAGCTTTTCCTCGTTACAATGGTGTAAGTTGTTTATATAAATATGTCCGATTAATTATATAGGAGCTGGAGAATCGCAGAGGAAAGCGAAGCTCCTCGTGGTTGGAATGCGTGGTCGGCCGGTTATGCGTGCATAGCCTTGCCCTCGTACGGCTAGCCAAGAAGTCTAGCCGTCCTTAAGTACGGCTAGCCTGCCAGTCTAGCCGTACTTATCTTAGGCCCTATTAACATTAGAAAACAGGTCTCATTAGTAATTATTCAGGTTTAAAATACAATTACATGCACTGACATTAAAGCACCTGGTTTCATCTCAAATACAAATATTTTATTTAGCAATGCCCACCGAGCGCGTTTTGTTCTGCCGATTTTTGGCCCCCGCTGCGAGGGTGCTTCGTGGGACGAACTAACGCAATGGTTGTTCTCTTCAACCCACTCTCACGCCGCTTCTCGTGAATGGATATGAATGAAACTTGGCAACCAATCAGAAAAGAGGTCAATCTCGTAGTATGCAGATTGACAACTTTGTACCCATCAAAGAAGCAGTCGAAAACGTTTGCGAAGTGGTTGATGTGGTACACTTTGAAGATTTTTCGGAGTTGTGATTTGTCAAACTGACTGATAAGTTGTACACCATTTTTCTTTATTCCCTTAAAATTTCATGCTTCTGTGTTTAGAGTTTTTTGTGTAATCTTTAAAAATGAGGGAGTAACTAAGGGAAAAGAGGCATTGCCATTTGCGCGTGCTGGGTGAACGACCGGCAACTGGGAATATTCCACTGAGTGACGTTAATCATCAGCCATCGGTCCCCTCAGGCGCTACGAACGAGGCCCCGTTTAAGTGAACCGAAAGGGGGGGGGGGAAGGATACTTGAAAACTAAACGGGGGCCTTGATAACTTGC
>NW_004797295.1:1865846-1869996 GCF_000002075.1 Aplysia californica | reverse complement strand
ACCCCATATGGATCCTGTCTTTTTTTCTTTTTTTTAAAAAAAGGGGAATAAAAAAGTTTTTTTAAAAGAATTGTCTCATTACCCAAACACCGTGTGGGAGAATAGCCTCTTTTAACCATTTTTTCATTTCAAAACCGCGCGCCAATTTTTTTTTTTGTTCCGGGCATTTTTTTTTTTCCCCCCCTTAAAAAAAAAAAAAAAAAGGGGGGGGGAAAAAAAAAAAAAAAAGGGGGTGTAAATATCTGTTACATTTATTCTATGAGTTGTAGCCTACACATGCGAAATATTCCCATGACTTGTAAACTATATTATCTAAACGCATCTTAATCTACCACACAATAGGACACTGTCCAACAATGAATACACAGAGACGATCGTATTTACAAAGTATGCATGCTTTTACTAGTAGAGAACTGGATTTATTAGACTAATAAATCCAGCTCTCTGCTTACATTTTTGTGACAAATTGATCCAGAGCATTGCTTGGCAAGGAGGAACCTTTTATGCTGCCAAGTTTCATTCAAATATCATGACTTTGGGAGAAGATATAACTGATAATCTTTGTAAATCTGGGTAAATTTTTACTTATGCACCCACACATAGATGCATTGATTTGAGGGCTAAACTGCCATAATTTTTGCTGTAGAACACATATGGCAATTAAAACCCTTGCAAATCAATTGTTTTCAAGTGCATATCAATCCCAATAGCCAAAACATCAAATCATTGTGAAATGCAGGGGGCATGCTGAAACCCCCTAAATTTTTTTTAGGTCAGGGGGGCAAACCCCCCATATAATTGTTTAGCAATGCCAATGAAATTTTAAATTTTCACTTTAGCCCTTTTTATTTTGGTACCTAAGAAAGAATTTTCAATTCTAGGAATTATGCTTCTTGAATTTTAAGAATCGGTTCATTAATAAAAAAGTTATGGGGTTGTAAAGGTCGGCAAAATATGGACGACCCACATATAGGAAAATACTCCTAAAAAGTGGACCACGCAGTAGCAGATTCTGTAAGAAAATCGACGAAATCTCGGTAACTAATCGGAGTCTTCGAGAGAAACTTGGCCACCCGATGTGTTTTTGAGTGTAGAAATCATTTCTGCAGTCAGATTTACTACCAATTTCGTAGTTATTTTGTTATAATTAAAATTTTTGTGTACATATTACGATTTTGCGAAAAAGGGGTGTCGGGATGAGTCCATTTTATTTATAGCATCGTATCACAACATGGGATCTTTAAGAATATATGTCGGCAGCGTGACTAAATAATTGCAAAGCTTTTTATGATGACTTTAGACCATGCCAACCGTAAAAGATAAGTTAATTCAATCTAGCATGCCGTACAATTTTTAATTCTTTTTCCCCGTTGAGACGCGAACACCCCGAGACGAGATAACCTCGCCTCGGAATACCCCCATTGCGATGTTACAGGGGAATAGAGAGAAAAACAACCGGATGCGCCCGCCCGCCATTGCCCTATTTCAAGTGACCAATGAACGGGCCCGGAATAGTCATGCGGGGATTTGTAGGTCACATACATTTGGGTAGTCGTGCATTTATGATCGGGTCTAAACAACTACTTGACACAGAACGTTCAAATTTGAGCACACTATAGAGGATAGATAGATCTATTACCATCTCAACGTTGAAATTCAAACTCCTTATAGTTTTCGGTGTACACGATACAAGAGTGTTCCCGACACCAAAAGTATAGGTTAATTTATGTGTACGAACTTCAACGTCCACATATCATTAGTTTGCCCTATTTTCTGATTGGTTGCCGAGTTTCATTCGGATTGGTTCGGAAATAGAGCAGACCGAGGTTGACAAAGTTAGTCACCTACGCTTCGGCCGGGTCCGCAAAATCGCCCGTAAACGGGGACCAAATTTTCGCTGCGCGGGAAAGACCGATTGGCATTGCTAAATTGTTAAATTTACTATTTTCAAACATCAATAACTCAATAAATATTGATTTGTGGCAAAAATGAAGGCCATATTCGTGTCTAGCATGCAAAATACTACTAGGAAAGAAGTATATATATAAAACATGAACATGAGACGGGTGCATAAAATTAAAAAAACACCTAAATCTGTAAAGAACGCCACTTTTTTACCTATTAATGTCTTTACAACTCAAAAAGTACGATAGATATAATATTAAAAATCTGACTAGATTCTGCATTAAAAACTACTAGACTGGGAAGTTTAATTTACATTATACTTCAAGAAATAGGCGAGCTATGACAAATATTGTCTCAAAACGCACTGAAAACCGCCACATTTTTACCTAAAAACGTCTTCATAACAAAAAGTTAAACACAGAAGCATGAAATTTTAAGGGAATAAAGAAAAATGGTGTACAACGTATCAGTCAGTTTGACAAATCACGGCTCCGAAAAATCTTCAAAGCGCACCACAACAACCACTTTCGCAAACGTTTTCAACTGCTTCTTGGATAGGTACAAAATTGTCAAACTGCATACTATGAGATTGACCTCTTTTCTGATTGGCTGCCAAGTTTCATTCATATCCATTCACGAGAAGCGGCGTGAGAGCGAGTTGAAGACAACAACCTTTGCTTCAGTTCGTCCCACGACACATCCCCGCGGCGGGGGCCAAAAATCGGCAGAACAAAACGCGCTCGGTGGGCATTGCTAAAAAATTCGTAACTTTTTTGTTTATTGATGGATTTTAAAAATTCAAAGAGTTCCATGCTCTGAGAAGATACAGCTACAAAAAACACAAATTTTGCAGTAAGTACACTTTCTGACAAAAAATGATTTTTCGTGGTCATTGTGCTAGATTAGGCCTAGAGATCTACTTTATTTAGCTTAGGCTAAGCCCTTAGGCCTTAGGCTTAGGTACCGCAAACTAAAAATTCATTTACGATTCAGTTGGCCTATTTTTTTTTTTGGCAGTCTAGCTTCCATATTAAATATAAGTACGGCTAGCCCAGCTGTCTAGCCGTACATACAGCTAGCCTAGCAGTCTAGAATGACGGCTAGCCTCTTCCAAATTGAAAAGTCAGAAAAGCTTTTTGTTTCCCTTCAGAGATCTAAAACCTTTCAGAATCAAAAACACAGATTCTGCACCTTCTGATCGTCTGAAAACTGTGCTACAAGAGAAATTATAAGCTACAAGCCTTCACTCTAGAGCTACACTTTTACAGTGTGGCGGTGCCAACTCAAAATTAAAACTAAACTTAAACAGTCTGAGTCTGAGCGCGCAGTTCTAAAATGTGTTTACTTACTTGCTCGATGTTGCGTTTGGAAATATGGAGAAAGGATAACAGCAGCTTGACTTTAACGTGAGATTGTAGAGCATGAAAGCAATCTTGAATAGTAATTAGCTTTTCTCTTGTAAGCTGTGAACAGATGCTTTTTCCTGACCATAAATCGTCAGTAGAACCTAGCTTGTTATGGAGCCAAAGCGCTGTGTCTCCAGCGGCCATTTTTGACTACGGAAGTAATGAATGATTGAAATATTGTAGTCAAAATGCGAACCTCTCTATAATTTTCCCAAAACAATCCATATTTACAAAATCAAAAAAAAATAAAGGGATCAGTCCAGTTATTTGATTAGAGGTAGTTTGCATATTCTATATTGTTCTTTTGTCAAACTCTCCATCAAAATTGGGTGAACTTTTGTATTGTTTTGCTGATTCGACTTTACACTTGTTTTTTTTATCCATTTCCTTTATATGCCAATTTGGCTTTTATCACGGTCTTTGATCTTTAATTCCCCGACATTAAATCAACTATAATATTATTATACAATAGTGTTACTGCAAACCCTCAGGTATTTTAAAACGATGATCCACACAAAAAGGTGAGTAGTTCATTCTCTAGATCTAGATATAAATATAATGTTTGCTTACAAACGCAATAAATCAACTTTTTCTAATGTTACTTGACTCGTGCACATGGTCCTGACAAACAAAATCATTGTAAAGATGGCAGCCTCCTTGAAAATAACAGCAAAGTTACCGGTGATATTTGGAAAATGTTTCTTGAATGCACGATGCATCAGGTATCATTGTCTCGCTTGGGAGCTAGATCTGGGAAGATTGAAGAATACCGGACCACTCGTACTATATTGCGCGAGAATGTGGGGTAGGTGGGGCGGGTGGTTGGGGTGGAGGAGGGG
>NW_004797295.1:1847773-1865296 GCF_000002075.1 Aplysia californica | reverse complement strand
TAGATCTAGATCTACCGGTCCGAGATTCTCCATTGAGAGATATTAAAAACGGGAAAATTATGAATTCCTAAGCCTAAGGTTGAGACATAGGCAAAGTCAGACCGCTGGTCTGGTATTCTTCAACTTCAGTCTTACCCTAGATCTGATCATCTAGAATCTAGATCTAGATCTGACTAGATTCTAGATAGTAATAATAATGTTAATTGTTTACTTTCTCGCGTTTAATTCCCGGGGAAGACTTCCACAACGAGGGACCACTCTGTACTCTATGAATATCAAGGGCACAATGGCCATCAAAATCAGTATGGAAGGTCTAAACTAAGACTAAAAAAGCCACAGTATGTTACATGTTATCATTTAGATTTGTCTAGATCTATATGTTGTATAGGCAATGACTGTTGACTGAATTGAATGACAAAATATATCAAAAGGAAGAGGCTAGCCGTACTTAATGACGGCTAGACTGGCAGTCTAGCCGTACTAACTTCGTTGCGCTCCAGGCGACAAAATTCGCCTTCCCTCTCTCACTCCGCTGAGCGCGCGAGGCGACTATAATAATCGCCAACGGGCGGGCCAGCTCCCAAGCGCGCGAGGTGACTATTAATTGTCGATTTAGGGGAACACCTTATTTTTGGAGCAAATAGCGTCACCTTTAGCTGCTATTATTAGTTCTGTAATGGAAAATTTTACTCTAGAATGGTTCAACCAATCAAAATCAAGGAAAAAATAACCCAGGGGTCAAGGCACTGCGTGCCTTCGTGAGTTCTGTTACGGATAGAGACTCTGACTCTATATGTTTATTTAGGTCAATTACCCTGTAGGGCTGAACAGTGAATGAATGATTGGTTTCATTAACAACAGCTTTCCGTTTATTATTTTGAAACGGAGTGTCTACTTACACGGTAACCGGGCACGTAGCCTCAGGGTCTACGTACACGGTAACCGGGCACGTAGCCTCAGTATCTACTACAAGACTTAGGTTTAGATCTACCTAGAGATCTACAAATGATGAAATTGCCGTGGTTTACATATTCTTAATCCCAATGCAAAGATTCTAGATCTAGAGGCGGCCGGAATTAAACACGAGAAAATAAACAGTTGCCATTATAATAGGCCTGGCCACCTCTATTCGGGGTGAGAATAGCTCAGGCGAATCTTTCGGCTATTCTCACCCGGTGTTCGTTCACTGTTATAGCCTAAGTCTATGCCAACCAAATTTGCGTTCACTCTGAACAACAGAATTCTACACTGTGATAACAGAAAAAATGTAGAATTCTGTGCCGTGAACAAACGTTCCATTACTACTGTTAGCCTAAAAGCGTACAATTTTGTCTGTGGGCAGTGGAGAGAGAAAGAGAGAGAGGAGTAGCGCGAGAACTTCCGGGTAAAACAAAATGGCGACCCGCGTAGTTCGGCTCGATTCGAAAAGTTAAATAGCCGTAGCATCTTTGTAGACGACCAAATTAATTTACTTTTGTGTTTTAACATCATTTTTTTAGCTTTGTTTTGGTCAATTTGATCATCCACACCGATAGACAGTATTCAGAAAGAGAGAGAGAGAAGAGGGGAGGAGTAGATCTTGCAAGAACTTCTTCTGGGCAAAACAAAATGGCGACCCACGGAAAGCTCGATTCGAAAAGTGAAATAGCCATAGCATCTTTGTAGACGATCAAATTAGCTTACTTTTGTGCTATAACGTAATTTTTATTTTGTTTTTATCCATTTGATCATCCGCACCGATAGAAAGTATTCCGAAATTAGGAAAAACAGGTCTTGTTTCACACCGGGTGAGAATAGCCAACGGTGGCAAGTCTCATCCGGGGTGAGAGGTCGATCGTATTTTTATTCTCACCCCGGGTGAGGATAGCCACTTCCTTATAATATGATTTTAGATGAAAACTGCGTACTTCTAAACAATTCAATTAGACTCTTGATCTAGACTGTCGACATAGATTTTTCTAGATCTAGATTAGATCACAGAGACAGAGACTTGAGAGTGAGAGGGGCTCAGAGGGGTGATCTTTTTTGTAGTTCCTTTGGTTTAAGTCAGCGATCCATTTGTTTACATCCAGAGAAAAAATCCAGAAATCTTGATGACCAAATAGGCAACACAGAGAACAGGGATGCAACCTAACAGCAAAACATCAAATTATTGTAAAATTCATGCTCCCCTGAACGCCCCCCCCCCCCCATCATATTTTTGTGGCTGGCTCTATTTCTCCGAACGTTCGGGAAAATAAACTTGAACTCTATTTCTCCTAACGGTTTCCGCTCTCGAGATTTGTTGATAATAAAAAGCGAATGGAGTGGCCGGTGTGTGTGTGTGTGTGTAAGATGTGAACGGAAGGGGGGGGGGGGGGGGAGGGATTTTTTTTTTCGAAGTGGCTAGCCGTACTTACGGCTAGATTTAGGTTTGGCCCAATCGACTCAAACCTGTTGAGTACACAGGTCTCATTAGATCTAGATTTAGTAATTATTCAGGTTTAAAATACATGCAAGTCAGTAAGGCACCTTTTGGTTTTGTCTGAATACAAATACTTTAGGCATTGCAAACAAAAAATTTCATTTACAATTCAACCATCATTATTAAGTACGGCTAGCCTGACAGTCTAGCCGTCTTTAAGTATGGCTAGCCTAGTCGTCTAGCCGTACGTACTTAAGTACGGTTAGCCAAGCAGTCTAGCCGTTCTTAACTTAGCCTGCCAGTCTAGCCGTACTTATCTTAGGGCCTATTAACATTAGAAAACAAGTCTCATTAGTAATTATTCAGGTATGTGCAGGGTCAGTAAGACACCTGGTTTCGCCTCAAATACAAATACTTTAGGTACTGCAAACTAAAAATTTCTATTTATAATTCAGTAGGCCTATTTTTTTTGGTCAGTCTAGCCATCATATAAGTACGCTAGCCCAGCTGTCTAGTTAAGTACGGCTAGCCAAGCAGTCTAGCCGTACTTATATTTATCCTCTTCTTTTCTTATTTTACATGAAGGATTTTAGTTTTTGCTGGGTGACTAGATCTAGATCTAGAATCTAAAAATGCAAAATAGGTTACTGGTTAAGAATGAATAACTTCCTTCAATGATGTTATTGAACTTGCTCTTTATTAAGATTCAAAGAGTGAAATCCTTTTCCACAACATGACAAATATATTCAACACGACAATTTGAACTGTAACTAAGAGGTACGAACAATGAGAATGGATGTAATGCCGATTACTAATAGGGCTGAAATTATCTTAATATTAATTAAACCAATTAGCTTCAAAGAGACCTACATGGTCCCATCCATAGGATGATGTTATTGTGACGCTTTGGTCCCTTGATCCTAACACATACTTATTCTTAGTTAAACATGGATACAAGCGTGTATGAAAGATGATTACAGTGCGAATGGATGTGTATTGTTCCCTTCCCCCCTAAGTTCAAATGTTATGGGATGTGTATGGTTGGAGTGAGTGGAAAAGGATGATGGATAATCTGAGGAAGGATGAGAGATGAGTTAATATCTATCTATCTCCCTCCCGCGGGGAAAAGTTTTATAGGGTACGTTTAAAACTGATGGCTCAGATGATCCATCAATGGAAAGTGAAATAAATGAAATGAAATATTAAAAAGAAAAAAAATATTGAAAGGTTCATGAGACACCGGACAAATCAATGCAGAAGGATGGGGTGGAAAAGTTAAAAGTCAAGAGGAAGTGAAGAATGTTTTGAGGATGAGAGTGAGATGGATCAAAGTAAATTAAGGGAACTGAATATAGCGGAAGTTAGAAATCAGATCTACCAACTGCCGGTGCCAACGCTGCCTTGTAAGGAGCAAAGGGGAAATACAAGAGTTGCAGTGTATGAATATAACCACTAATAGTAATAGTGTCTCTTGTTATATTTATGGTTCAGTATTTAGTAATGTCATTCTGCTTGTGATAGCGGGGTCTCAGGGGACGTTGCTCTAGGATCCCTGGCTTGTTGTGGGGGAGCAGACGGGCTAGTGCTGCCGGAAGTTTGTGAGTAGGTGAGGCTGATGACCTGTCAGGGATTTCGAGTTCTGATGCCGGCTCGACAGGGCTGTCAGGTATAGCCGCTGGCTTGACAGGGCTGTCAGGCACAGCTACTGGCTCGGCCGGGCTGTCGGGTGAGGCTGGTCCTGGTCGTCTGCGAATAGAAATTCATTTAGGCTTTCTGGGCTTTGGTTTGCGTCTTGCGTTATTGTGTCCATATATATTTATGAACAGGAGAGGAGATAGAATGCATCCTTGTCGTACTCCAGATCTTACTTTGAACGAGTCTGTATTGCCTTCCTTCGTTCTTACTGCCATTTTAACCCTCTGAAACCACTAAATTTCAATTTCTTCTGTGGTTTCGCCCCCTGAACCCCCACCGGAGCACTGTCCCTGGACCTGAAGGCCCCCAGACCCCTTGCAGAATTTTCCATACTTTTCATCTTCAGCTGTTGGAAGCACTGATTACTAACATCCAACATCCATAAGATCATCAGAATCACATTCCATATCCTGTTCAGTGTAGTCCTCATCATTACCAGCATCCAATTCGCAAAAATCTTCGAAATAATCAATAGCATCCTGTGTAGTAAACACTGTTTTCAGTGTATGCGTTTTGTCCCAGGCTGGCCAGGTTGGAGATAGGTCACGCTCACCGGTGTGCCGGTGGCAATGGCTCAAAGGGTTAAGAACTCTCTTCAAAGCTCACTTTGGTGCAGGCCTGACATTAAGTAGGGCACACTGTACTGTTTACCATTTACTCTCACAGTAACTGAACTGAATGAATATACACTTAATTTTTAGTTTTATGGATCATTAGATTGCATATTATTTTACTTGCACTCCCATCTCATGTTGAGATAGTAAGCATTTTTGGGAGGGTAGTTTTTGTCACTCTTACATGAATTTTGACTTCAAACCCATTGTAAAGTTATAATTGTTTTTAAGTTGACATTTTCATTTGAATTTTATACTATATAAGACTCATCATCATCACCCGGTGCCTTTTTGACTGGCATGGGCAATCATGGACCTCCACTTTACTCTGCCTCGCATTGCAGCACTGGTGTTTGTTGTTCTTGCTGCTCCCTGCCATGTTGTCAACTTGTCCAGCATCTTTTCCCTCTGTCTGCCTCTGTTTCTCTTTCCATCAAACTTGCCCGTTATTACAATATTCTCCAATGCTTCTTTCTGCATTGTGTGCCCTATGAAATTTGCCTGTCGCTTTTGTATATTCGTCATAAGCTGTCATCTGCAATTTGCTTCAACCAAGATTCTTTATTTGTTTTTCTAGCTGTATAAAACTAATTGCGTAGTAATATTTCATGTGTTTAAAAATCTTTGGGGGGGGAGGGGGGCATACCCCTGACCAAAAAAATATCTGGTTTCAGGAGGACATGCCTTCCTGTATTTCACAATAATTTGATGTTTTGCCATTAGATTTGGGTTTATTTTTTTAACAATTGATTTGCAAGGTTTTAGTGGCCATTTATATGCATGCACATTCTGCGACCAAAAATATGGCAGTTTAACCTCCAAAATCAGTGCATCTGTGTGCAGGTGGGTGTGAATGTATAATTTTACAGTAAATTGTGTATTGTTTGGAATATCCTCCTTGTTTGTATCTGAGATCTTTAAAACAAGTATTCTTTTTTAAGCACTGTTCTTCTGTATTCTCTTGACATGACAATACTGTGGACAGAATGATACTATTTGTGTGAATGCAAAGGAATGAGTTTCTTTATTCTGAACGAAAAAGTGACATTACAGGCAGTAAATTATCAGACATGTAATTTATTTCATCTTATCAGGGACTTTTCCAGCTGCTCTGTTTGCCTGGCTAAAGCACAGAGAAATATTAAAGAAAAGGCAAATGAACAAAGACCTCAGCCCAGTAAGGGTAAGTCATGAATGTGCCAATCATTTCTTTCTTTCAGTTGCTTTGTATCAAGCATATTTAATTAAAAGAAAAGCAGAAAACTTCTTCACAATTTATTCTGTTTCAGTTGGCATTGTCATCTTAAAACAGACACAGGGTGCTGCCCTAGGACTAGGATTTTGTACATTTTTATTCGAAATTATTTTTATTGGGTTGGGGGGCAGGGAGTTAGACATGACAAATTAATTAGAATTCTGAGAGAGCTAGACAGTGATGGAACAGACATCCGAATCATTAGGAATACTTATTGAAACCAAAGCACTGCTGTAAGAATTGAGGGAAGATTTATCTTACAGCTTCATAATCCCTGTTTTATTAAAATTTCAACAGCAAGTATGATGATGCCACCCCAAACTATCACAGTGGTGTATGGTATTGTTTTGGTGTATTATAACACTCCCTGCCCCCCCCCCCCTCCCCCCAACCAAATGCCCGATCTGAAAAAGACATCAGTGATCATGGTTTTCTACTTATTTCTCTGCTTCTCTGCTTCGAACAAAATTAAATTTTTATCCGGGTCTATACCATCATATGTTCAAGTTCTCCAAGTAAACTGTTCTTGGTCTGGGATCGTGCTTGAGTGGTTTACATCATGTTTGAGTGATCGAATTCAGTCAATTTGTGTAAATGGCACAGAGTCTTCCAAAGTTCCATTGTTTTGTGGGGTACCCCAAGGTTCTATTGTGAGTTCAATACTATACATGATTCTGTTTACACGGCTTCTAGAAAATATATGGTCGATTTTAAGCACAAGGGGGCTATCTCGAAAAATGCTGTTTTGAGAAAGTCGAAGGTAAAGTTTTTGCCCCATGTTCAGTTTCTTTAAAAGACAAGGAGAGTTTTCTCTATAATCAAACAAATATACACACCAATGAAACCAAATTTCTCCTACAGGTAGGGCAATGCCCACTTTTGGTGTAGGTCAAGATTTCTGGAAACCCTCGAAATCTGGGTTAGCCTACTTGTCCTTAAAAGCGACCATATAGTAGGAGCCCATGGCATAAATCTATACGTATGTTAATTTTACTTTGAAGACATGCAGCTGTGAGATTTCACACCCACACCACCCTAACTATTTGCACCACTCAAGAGTCACATGGATGGGGTAAGAGCTTCCCCCAAGCCACACCACTTCCTCCCTACCTCAGCTTGCAGTGTGATGTAAAAGAGCAGGTGGAACCAAACTTGGGAGTTATGTTTCAAATAAGGGTTAAGCAGGCAAAGCATTTTCCCACTTTGACTGGTTAAAACTCTTCAAAGGAAAGAAATTTCTCTGTCTGTTTCCAGATTGTAATGGTTCCTGTCTTAGACGTATTGTAGAGGATTTATCATGGGGGAGCAGGAAGACTCTGTTTTGGACAGATTTACTTTATAGCAGATTTGATTGTAGCTTGCATTGACCATTGCTTAAAATGTACCTTGATTTACTTGAATACCCAGTCATATTTAGATGTTTTAAGTGGGTTTCTAGCTTTAACTGATTATATTCATTCTTACATTCATTTTGAAATAGATGATTGGAATTTCTGTATGACTTTCCAAGATCTGCTATTTTTTTTAGTGTTTTGACCCTTTTGGAATGTTTCCTCCCCTAGGTGGTGCAAAATCAATCGTCATACCAAGAAAAATTGAAAGGTATTTTGTTTAAAAGTTGACATTTTATTTTCCCTTTTTTTTTTCTTTTCACATTCTGTTAAGAAGATATGATTGTTCCTTTACAGAATGAAAATTAGTATAATATTATGTTAAAAGGCTGCATTTTCAAAAGCCTATGGTTTTAAATTTAAAGTTTTCTAAGATAATATTTCAACATTTCTGACTAATTTGAAACTTAAAACTTTTTTGTCAGTAGCTTCAATCTATTGCTTTATAAATGCCGATCTATTTTAGGTTAAATTATTTGCATACAGTAGTTTTTAAGGAAAGTGGAAAGTAGGATACAAAGTATTTGTTTCTTTAGTTTTGAATTTTGAGGCTGTTACTAATGATGAAGTAACAATACTTTCCTTATATTGTGTGTCATATAGTTCATGTTTTTATTTGTCAATGGTCGTACCGCACTTTGGCAAATTGTAGTGATGGGAATGTTAGCTGTATAAGATATCACAAATAAATAGCTGACTGGCACAAATCAAATGCTCCGTCTCAAAAGGAATAAAGAGTTCAAGAGTTATGCCTGTCTTTTATTCTCTGTAGAGCCTTTTTGCAGGGGTTATTTCTTTTCTTGAATCTGTCGTTTTCTGAAGCTGAAGTTGAGATTTATGTTTTGCCTGATGTGGCTGCCATGATAGTTTGGTTGGGTTTTTTTAATAGTTTCCTTGAATGGTTAGTTTTATTTTATTTATCCTTGTCTTTTCAGGAGTTCAACAGCTATCCTTGAGGCTCTTGCATCAACAGTGAGAGCTGTAAGTTTGTATTGTTTTTCTTAAGTGATTGTTCTTTATGCTGCCTTGTTTTCGATTTCAATAAAGAGGATTTATTCAAGTTATGTGTGATAATGAGCCATGAGTTCTTGGTCTAACTGTAAAAAGCTATTGTATGAACGTTTATTGTTTTACCTCAGTGCCGTTTTCTTTTTTTAACATGTTTTTATTATTTTTTCACGAAATCTTTTTCTCTCTTTGCAAGGATGCCAATCAACCAATGTATATGGATATTGATGACCCTCATCTCCTGTCCACTGCAGACAGATTGAAGGTAAAAACTAATGTTCTTTATCATTGTAATGAAAATCTTTGTGGACTGGAATGAATGCATACCCTTTATTATAAGAATGATGACTCTTGGAAAATGTAACTCTATTCTACTACTCAATTCAAGCCAACAAATCATCAAACAAAGCTTGTTCAGTTATTTAATTTATAAATGTATCTAGTAAGCTTGTGGAGAAAGCATTACATTCACCATACCAAAGTCATTAGTCAGACTGAAAATGTGTAGGTGTATTATTGCCGTCAGTCGAAAGAATTTGTGCGTTGGAAGTTTCATGAGAATAACTCAACATCAGTAGATTTTTGTATGACATTATTGTTTAATCATTGTTTCTCTTCTTTGTCTTGGTTGTAGAAAAATCACATGGCTGCTAAAGACAGTGGGCGCAAGGCTGCCCAAACAATGCTGGCCCTGTACCCAGACTACTTTACACAGATATGGGAAGAACCCCTTCCAGAGGTTAGCTGTTAATTCTGTTTTACATGAGGTGATGAGTTAAAAAATATAGACCAGGGGCAAGGACACCCATTTCATATTCTCATAGTATTTCATATTCTACCCAATGTAGATTTGAATCATCTTTTAATTGGCAGCTTTTAAGCACAAAGAGGCTATCCTGAAAAATGCTGTTTTGAGAAAATCGAAGGTAAAGTTTTTGGATCCTTTCTCAGTTTCTTTAAAAGACATGGAGAGTTTTCTCTATAACCAAACAAATATACACACCAATAAAAGCAAACTTTTCCTATAGGTAGTTCAATGTCCACTTTTGGTGTTGGTCAAGATTTTTGGAAACCCCTGAAATCTGGGTTAGCCGGCTTGTCTTTAAAAGCGATCAATTATGTATGATTCTGTCTTGTTTCCCTTTTATTATTGTTTTATTTATGCTCTTATTCGATGTTCAGCATATTTAGCTATATCTAAACTTGTTAGCTTTTATTTTCAAAAAGCTAGCAATGATAAAGTTTTACATGCAGGCAAGATATGCCAGTATGTACAGTATTTAACACTTACATATGATCTTTCTACACAGTACCTCACAGTTTTTGTTTGTATTTTAATTAATGCTTATATATAATAAAAAAGGGTATTTACTGCACAGGCAAGGGGAAGATCTGTACAAGCATCATGCAGGTGTTTGAAGATCCTCTTTTCAAAGTATATTTGAGGAGTTAGTAAGTTATCCGGGTTCAAGCCTCAGTTTGGACACAGGTTTTTTTCGCCCCCTCCTGCCCTCCCAGTAGTTATGGGTACCTGACTTCAAGTTGGGGAAGTAAAGGCAGTGTGGTTGTAAGTTTTCTGGGAAAGAAAGACTCCGCTTTGATATATGCCTTCTCAGAAATATAATAGTTAACAGTGCACTTGTATATTGTTGGGTTGATTAGCCATTGTTGGGAAGCTGTTCAGTTGTTCTAAGCTGAGAAAGCCAAATGTTTCAGGAGAGAGAAAAAAACAGTTTCATTTCTTTAACAATAGCACCAACATTATGCATCTCTCCTTGCTTTTTTCAGCTTTCAGAATTTGAATTTCAACAAAATATTTCTCAAACACTTGCAACCTATACCACAGATTAAGAAACTGTAATGAAAAATTTTTTTTTTTTAATGTTGAGCTTTTTACATCTGAATAGCTGGTTGATAATATTTGTAACTAATTTGTGTCACACCTGCTGTTGGGGTTCTTTGGTACTTAGAGGTAAAAAAAAAAAAAAGAACTGTCTACATGAAGATGTGCTTCATTCTGTATCTTTAAGTACTAGATGTATTCTCAGATTAAAATATTTTAAACAGAATAAGACAAAGTCTAAAGCTTACGTCTGAGAGGCCATATTTGTTTTACTGTTGTGAAAACACTATTGTTCCCTGCAGACTCTGAACAGCCCATTTGAGGGTTATAAATATCAAGAGGCCAGTGAAGCAGCCCTGATTGAACGTATACAAAAGAGACAAGTGAAGGATGCAATCGAAGTGTACAAGTCATGCAAGGCTAGTGGTGAGTGCTAGTTGCTTTAACATTAATTGTCGTGTAGGGATATTTCTATGGGCAGTTGCTTGGAAAAGCGTGCAGGTATAGGGGCAATGAGCAGTGGCAAGAACTGACAGGGAATTTGCTCTTCATATTGCAGTTGAAGCGGTCCATATTATCACTTAGGTGATATTTTCACCAATGAGAGGTGCCGAATTTCTGGATAAATCCGGAAATGTGGATTCCTGAAATTGTCCAGGTTTTGCCCGACTTAACGCCAATTGATGAGAAGTTACTGACTTTATATTAAAGCAGTCTTGATACAAGATGTATAAGACAATATAATCCATAAATTTTAAGTCCTCGTATTGGCATTTCCATAGGGTAAAAAAAAAAATTCTGGATGATTTTTCGAAGCCAGTTTGCACCTCAGACTTGAACAGGCAGTTATTTTCCTTTGGTGCCCATATGGAGGGGGGGGGGGGGGTTGGTTCTCTTGTTTGGGTTTTTTTTGTTTTGTTTTGGGTTTTTTTGTTTGTGTATTTAATACTATGCCTCTCTACTTGATGGGCACTTGTCCGACACAACCAATGATGTGAAATTTCATCAAACACCTGTGTAAAGGAACCTGCTCATGACAGCCACCTTTGCTGCTATGATTATCTGTTAAATCAAGCATATTACACCCCCCCCCCCCCCCCCCCCCAGGAGAGACAATTGTTCAGTAGTATTTCAAATGAATGTCGACTTATACATAGCTGCCACTTTTCCGCTACTTTCCTACTTCCTCTACTGGACCGCTCTCCTTTTTTTTTTTTTTGCGTTTGGTGCAATAAAGAAATTGCTCAGTACAATGGCAAAAAGTGTTGCCCCCTTGACCCAATACTGCTCTACTTCGTAACATGGATGCACAAGTTTAAAGTGAAAGAAATTTTTTTTATGAGACACCAGCTGGCAACAAACACTGGATTTTTAGTCACCAAACTGGGTCAAATGCTTGTTAGTCAACTTTGTGTCTTGGTTGTTGTTGTTTTTTTTTCAAATACATTTTAATTCAGTAGCCTATGCAACGCAGCGTTCTGAATAGCTCCCATGAATAGATCTAGAATCTAGTATAGCCATCGTTTCTACATACATGATAATATTGTCGTTCTGCCTGAATTGTGGAAGTTTTCTCAGTTTCTAGATAAACCTCCTAGGGTTTGACTCCTTTTTTATGACGTTGTCTTATTCCGATCAATATTGGGTAGATCTAGATTAGACTGTCCGCGTGGTTTTATGCACCCCGCATAATTTAGCAAAATTTGATAATTTTTTACTTGAAATTCTGATTATTTTCGTTTATCATTCTTTGTTAAAATTAACAGAATCGCATAATTTCACGTTTTTGGGGCTCAGTTTGCATAATTTCATAATTTTTCTTGCATAAAGGGACGGGGACAGATTAGATCTAACAATTGCTTCTGACATTGTTTACACAAAAGTAGACTAGAAGTAGTCTTGTTCATCTCTCATAATCATAATCGTTTGAGTTTTGAGTTTGAGCAAGTAAGTCGAAAGACGCTTGAATAATAATAACAAGACGGTGCAACTCGGTATAAGCAGTATTTCCTGTCCACAGTGTCGTCATACAATAGATTCTAGATCTACTGTAAAATATTATCTTTAAGGGAAAAATTTGTTAGTCAGGCAAGAAGAGGACCAAAAAAAAACTTCCGGGACCGGGATCGAACCCACACTTATAAAGTAATGGTTTGGCTTCAAATGCTGACGCGCTGTTACTTTGGCCTTCAGAACTTCCAACAACGAAAGGTAGTTTAAGCTTCATATAGCCTAGGCTAGCACATGGCGTTTTATTTAGCACTGGCGCTAATCGCAACGCAGCGTTGCAAATAGGTACTTCCTAACAAGTATGGCACTTTTCCCTTCCATAAACATAGAGGCTAGATGTTCCAATATATTATTGCCTCTAGATCTCACTGGTTTTACTCTGGCTTTCGTAGAGTCCGCGTACGCCTTCGCGTGAATTTCCTCCTTTTTTGAAATTCCTGGGTGGCAGCTATGCTTATATGTTTAAGTAATTCTCAAATAGTTATTTCTGCTTAGGTAAACATTAATGGTCTGTAATTTTTTTTTCTTGGTGAACAGATTATCCTCTCAGCCAAGAAAGTCAGGAACAGCTTCTGGAATTGCTCACGGTTTTTAACAGTAAGGAACCTGATCGTTCAAGCGCCCTCAGCAATTTCATCAATCCCAGCTTTGCTTTGTCTTCCCCTTTCCCTGCGTGTACTTGGGAGTAAGTTTTCTTTCACAGTTTGTCGATTATTATTCTTTGTATATTATTCTAAGCCCAGCTGATATCTGTATTGTATTATTTGCCATTTAAAAAGACTCTTGGGTTTTTCATTGCAATATCCATCTGCTCCAATGATGTTCTCAAATTGTACATTTCTGTAAATTATACGCTCATGTATAGAAAGTTCTTAATTATGTAATTGTGCAATGACTAGTAGGCCCACTATCTTTTTTATTTGTCATGCTTTATGTCACTTTGTGTTAGGGCTGGGCACATATCAGTACCAGAACTTGTACTCCCAGTACCACCAAATGTGGTCTCTTACCAGCACAAGGCCTAAGGTACCGGTACTGGGAAGGTACCAGTTTCATGTATATTTTACAGGCTTTTGGAAGGTGCTGACAACAAGTTTAGTTCTTTGGGTGATATGCCCTTGGAACTGAACTGGACACTGATGAAAAAGAGAATCAGGAAGCCAATTATGCCCTGCCTCTGATGTCATCTATTACCAGAACTGGTAGCATTACAAGCGATATTCAGCCCAGTGCTGGCAAAGTACTGGTACTCAATTTTGTCGGTGCTACACAACACTACTTTGTGTGGGATAGTAGTCAGATACTGCTCTGTAACTGTCTTTTGCTGTAGCCATTTTGTACAGAAAAATGATGTTTTGATATATATCACTTGAATATCGAATTATTAGACCTGCATGTTTGCTGAGAATCGTCTGAAATCCGACAATCACGACCCGACCCGCAAGCCCGGCCGATGCTAGTGTCGGCACTTTCGTTTTTGTGCCGACGTCGGCGTTTCCTACATAATTGTCGGAACCTGAGTAGAAATACGAATATGAAAAAGGACGACGACCTAAATTATCTAGCGCCTACTTTCAGTTTCGTGCTCGAGTGGCCATTTTAAATTTCGTTAGTTGACTGATTGTTCGGATTTGGATTCATTCAAGTCCTACTCACTTGTTCTACTAGATCTAGATCTAGATTTATATAGATCATTATAGACCTCAATGGAGGATTCATATTCCAATTCTATTGTGTCAAACCCTATTATAGTTTGTTCTGTAATATTAATGGTGGTAAAAGAGCATTTCATCAGGTGTGTGCCGTAAGTTATTATTAAATTATTAATTAGACTCAGCTGAGTCCCTCTGTTCGGAATCGGATGCAGATTTCTTGTTCAAGGCCTATTCCTATTCACTTGTTCTACTACTACTAGATCTAGATCTAGATGTAGATTTAATTTAGATTACTATATGGAGGATTCATTTTTATATTCCTTTTTTATTGTGTTATTGTATCAAACCTTAAGCCTATTAATTAGATCTAGATCTATAGCAATGTAGGCCAGCCTCCTTGTTTGTTTTGGGGTGTGGTTTGTTTTTTTTTCATTTTGGACTTGTGCTGGCTTTTTTACATCATGAGGGCCATTGCGGGTTCTTTTTTTGGGGTAGGGTTTGGGTTAGGGTTAGGTCTCTTCTTTATTGTGTTTGTTGGGGTGGTCGCTCGTTACACGGAACACCCCTCGGGGCAGTGCCACTGACTGTAGTGTCTTTAGGCCATTCCCAAAGGGGGGACATTTCTCGTTCAAGCACAGTAGAATTGTAAATAGGCTGATTCATCATGTCACGCTCATAACTGTGCCTGATCTGCAACAGAGAACTGCTGCTTTTTCTTTCCTAATCCTTACTATTGTCATTTTCCTTTACTTCTTTTGTATGTTTGTCACACTCTTGTGACCTGCTATTTCCGGGGTGCCTTGATAGTCAAAGCAGACCTTGTGCTGTTGAAGCTAGAGAGGTGAGCAGAGTAAGTCTGATTCCCTGTAAGGACTTCTCTGTTGACACCCACTCCTTGGCGCTCATATGACCTTATGCATTGCGAGCGCCGTAAAACCCTCTAATAAATTTTTTAAAAAATAAGTTACCCGGAAGTCCTTCCTTTTATGACACCCACAAAGGGGGAAGGGAGGTGCGCAAAATTTTCAGACAATCTGGTTGAGGCTCACATGCAGGTCTAAATTATTAATGTCTCAGTATTACTTCTTCTGTTTGTGTCCATTGTCAGGAAAGGAAATCTGGCTGAACAAGTGTACAACTCATTGCCTGAAAAAACTCCCACAGCTTATTGTCTTCTCTTGCGAGGGATGGCAGCTGTAAGTAATTAATTTCTTTGCTGTTTTTGTAGGCCTTCATCCTCATTTTCTGTTTGGTATCAGGTAGAATACATTTAGGTTTGAATCCTGTTCTATCAGTGACCTGTTTGATTGTGTATGTGATTATTGTCGAATCTGTGGCTTCATTGCTTTATTCCTGCAGTATTGACATAATAAACTTTTAGGTCATGTGCACATTTTTGTTGAGCCATCACTTGTGATGCCATTTTTTTTTTTCACATTCCATGTATTCATCAATGTGTATGCAATGTTTACTGTTACAGAATTTTGACAAAGAGGGAGCACTCACCTTGTATAATGAGATGAAGGTGGCAAATGTACCAGGTTGGTAGCTTTGTATACCTGATATTTGGCATATAAGATGAGATTATTCTTTATTGTCCAGATACTTGCACATTGGTGGAGTGGTGTTCCACCACACTCACACACACATACACACACTCACAAACACACACACACACACATACACACACACACAGATGCACACGCTCACCCATATACCCATACTCTCACACACATCCTCTCTTCTACACACATCTGTACATGCACACACATAATATATGTTTGCATTGTGATAAACAGACCCACAGTCGCATGCATATGATATAAATTAATAATTATTGCTAACAATAATAATGTTAAAACAAGAACCATAATAGGTAGTCGGATGGTGACTCAATAATATTCTGACTGTGCACACTTTAAAGATCATAGAAATTCTTATATTTCAAGATGATTATGATGGTAGGAGTTGAATGGATGTTGGTAAAAATAACCTTCTGTATCTTTCTTTGTACTTATCAGAAGCATAGATCTTTTACTTCATGCTAATATTTTAACAGTCTTCCTGCGGGGGCCGGGTTTATGTCGCCCGATAAGCCTATTTCGGCACCTCGCCTGCGTTCTGGTCTTGCGCCAATTTAGCCCCTGGCTGTGCGCACGCGCGCCAAGCATCATCTCTCCTTCAATTCGGGTCCCGCGTCGGATCCGCATTCACTCAATTCAAGTGTGTGTGCATCAGTCTGCTTGAGTTTGTGTGCGTTTGTGGCCATCTTCTAGAACCGCTTGCGTTGGTTCGTAACCGAAGCATATGTCTCATTTAAAAAATGCCAAGTTGGTAGCTCTAGATGTTCATCCAATGAAATTATAGAACAAATTGACCCACTTAGACATGAGGAGCCCAAATGGATAGTCAGGAAACAAAACTTCCATTTTTCTATACAAAATCTTTCAAATGAGCTTGATTTTGTATGAATGTTAATGATACTACCTGATAAAAAATAAGCTTATTTGATAATTTTGAATACCATTGTGGAGGTACAAAGTACATTTTGAGTGCAAAACATTCCGAAATTGATCTATCGAACCCCACGTCATTCATAACAACATGAGCGTCTAGAAAGGTTATTCGAATGGGCGTAACTACTCATAATGTCTCATCAGCTTTTGAGAGGGGGTTATTCATGTGTTTGTAACACTTTATGATTAGAAAGCTATGAAAGATAGAGCGTTATTTTCATCATCGATTAACACACCCACGGTATTCGTGGCAAAAACATACGTTTCCCGCGCTGTACACCAACAGTACACACTGAGTGGCCCCAGCGGCCTGCCTGGAACATCCGACGTAATCGGTTGCTGATAAGATTCGCATCTCAGCACAGACGCAGGACAAGAGTTAATTTGAGGGAACAACGGATATTAGTGATCTGAAAAGGCGGAATCAATTGTATCTATTTGTCATTAACAGTACACAAAATACGTGAAACTATACTTTTTACTCTGTTGCTTTTTAAATTTGTCAATGTTTTAATTTTTATTTGTATGAGGATATCCAATATATGAGAAACATATGTTTGAGTCTGTTTATCTCATATACAGGGCTGAACGTATAAAACAAAGGCTCATGGTTTTATGGAATTGATTACTTTTACCATGTGTTCTTTAAATCTAGCAAACATCTATTAAGTGGTTAGGGGGCCTCGAAGATTATAGGGGGTTGAATGAATGTGAAATGTAGATATGCCCCTTTGTACAGTGGTGGCAAGCACATTCCATCTGAAAAGCCTTTTTTGCAAGACTTCTAGAAATGGCTGGCTTCCAGAATAATATGAACAGGGGAAAAATACCTATATCCTGCAGCTAAAAGCCAGTAGCCCATAAACGTTGAGCCCCAGAAAGTTCCCTGGCCTTTTCTTTTTGCAACAGGCTCTCTTATGCTAAAAAAAAATACTAATTACTTCAGCTGTCTCACAAAGTTCATTCTTTGTTTATCTATCCTACAAGACCAGTGAGAGCAGTAACGTCCCTTCCCGCCAGCCACTGACAACTTCAAACACAGAATAACAATGAATTAATTGAAACAAATGTGCATACAACACTCTAAGGTATCGAATTAGCGCATGCCCACTTATTAATTTTCAGGGGGGGG
>NW_004797295.1:1843925-1847350 GCF_000002075.1 Aplysia californica | reverse complement strand
CCCCCCTTTATTCGATACCTTAGAGTAGAATATCATCACACAGAGGAAAAAACCTCTCCAAACTTGATTCAATAGCAGCGTCATGTTATTTCTCCTTTTTTTCTTGGCTGTGTAGTGGATGTGTCTACGTACAACAAGCTTCTGAGTTTGGCCTCCCTAGATGCTGCCTCCATGGATGAGATCACACAAACTCTTGAGGTATAGACTCCAATGCGAGTAGTATAGTAGCAATACGCACTTCTCTTAGATATGATTTCGTGGGTATAACTATTTGTGTTATTTTTGTAGTGATGGGGAGTAACTGCTAACAGTTATTTATCTGGCAAAGGATGGGGATTAGTGTAAGAAATTCATGTGCCTGAGATTTTTTTTGTGTTAATTAAACAGTGATAAGACCAAAGAGGATACATAAAGCAAGTGAATAAGTTTGAGACAAGGAGAGTTATGAAGAGGTTACTGCGTTAAGAGTCAACCATATTTATAGCAAAAAGTTGAGAATTAGGAAGTAATTATTGAAATGGTGCATTGTCCTTTCTTAAAGAATAAAATATATAACATTTTTGAGATGCTAACTGTAATAGGGCAGTCATTTGTTTTATAAGTTTCATTATTAAGTTGCATTTTCATACATATTTTAGAATAATGAAAACAGTATGGCCATTCATATTTTGGTAGTATGGTAAGGGATAGGAATGTTATTTGTTGTGCGTTTGTAAGGTCAAAATTGAAATTAAAAAATTGTAAAGAACTTTGCCATGTTTTAAAACTTTGGGGTGATGAAAAGTAAGATTTCCATTCTATCAAAAGACCATTTGGTAGAAATTATGTTGATATGTTTAAAGCTTCTTAAACTGACCCCAGGTATATCTCTATTTCAAACTGTGGGCAAATAGTAACAGAAGTTGTTCCTCTCAGGTTTTTGTATTGTTCAAAAAGGAAAAAATTGTCTTCTTGTGAATGCCAAACTTTACTCGTCTGCTGTCAATGTTTCTCAACTAACCATCAGCTTTTTTTATTTTGAATTTTATGATTTCCATGTTTCTTTATCTCAGTCTTTGTCACATTGTGTCGTTTTTTTTTTGTTTTTTTTAATTTCTTTTGATTAAATGTCACGTGAACTTCTATGCTTGCATGTATGAGTGCCATATTTTTTATATGCGACGTCTCTGCCTTGGTACCTTCCATCTTCCTTCCTCTTTATTTTCACCACTGGTTCAAGCGATGGACATTTATATGGTTCATTTGTATTTTGCAGGACGTACAAAAACAAACAACAGGCCTAATATACTTCTTGCTTCATGTATGCCTGATTAACATTTATTAGTCTAGTAAGTACCCAACTCAGCTCAATGTTCCTCTGATTGTCCTCGCAGTCTATTCTTCAAGATATGAAGGCAGCTGGTGTACAACCTAATGTGGGAACATTTAACTGTGCCTTGTCAAACTGCAGACGCATCTCTAAATGGACAGGAGCTAGAAAGTATGCTCTGTCCCTTGTAGCAGAGATGAAAGCTTGTGGACTGGGTAAGATGTGTAAATGTGTTAGTGCAAACTTTTATTCTGTTTGAAATATTTGCACTTATATGATATAATAGGGATATCTCTCAAATAGTAAATTGTACATTTTTTAAAGGTTTCTGGTACTCTTTTTGTTTAAAAATAAAATTGATTGGGGGAAAAAAAGAATAAACTGTTGAGGGGGGGGGTTTGTCCTTGACACTTTAGGAAAAAAAGGAAGGGTTGAGGAATGTTGGTATATTTTTGGCTTCAAACTTCATTTTGTATTTATCAGAGTCCCACTTTGATGCTGCGCATGCCCTATTCCGAAATTACTATTCGCTAAAGTGACTGGGTTCTAAAATCATTATTTTCATCTCGTACAATTTGTAATTAAATATTACTTAATGTAAAAGCTTTATTTGTATGCTCCTTGACTTCTATTTGAGTTTTTTGTACATTAAATTTTTTCTTCTCCACAGAACCAGAGCTGTCAACATTTTATGAGTTGATGCACATATTCTACTATGTCAGAGGTACTTATCGTTCTTAAGAAAAGTTGATATCTGCACTCTGTCGTTAATTGATGCATGTTTGTTTTCATGTCTCTTTGGCATACCATATGTATCTGACTGATAAATGTAGTGTACTGATTGCTGTAGGAGAGGAAATAATGTTAGCATCCTTTGCACAGTGGAGACAAGTAAACCTAAAACTGCTGGACCACTGGATTTTCTTCCATTTAGCCTTGTTTTCAGTTTAGAGAGCTTGCTCAAACTGCAATTTTCGTCGACAGCATAGACTTGAAAGTGCCATGCTTGCAGCACATTTCAATTTTTTAATAGTTATTTGTTTTCTGCTTTCATTAACTCCTATTTGAGCTGTACACTGTACGCAGTGACCTTTCTCTTCAACATCGTCAGCCGGGTTAATCTGCCAAACAGTCACACATAGTAGGAAAAAAAAGTAGCTCAGCACACTGCGCAACTCACTGTACTGTGCTCTGCACAAAGTTAAAGAAGTAAACAAGATAAATGCCACTGACTTTATAAAAAACATCATGTGCCATCACATGCTCATGCGGAGGGCTTTTGTGAACTAGCTTGGCAGAAACAACAATATAGGCTAAGGCCATGACCAATCAAAGATTACGTGAAAGGCATACACTTGCTATCCTTGTGTCACGACACAATTTGTAGTGTGATAAACATAGGTCAGCAATACTCCTGCAATTAACACACATGTGCATTCTTGTCTCTTTCTTCTGTTTCTCTATCTGGAAATGCATAAGACTTGATAATTTGCATTATTTGAGGGTTGCTAGTTTAGATTTAGACAGCATAGCCCTCTAAATTTTTTTTGAATTAGAAATAGGAGCATTTTGGCAAATCAGTGGTTTTCTTACAAAGACAGAGAAGGAAAAAAATGGGGTATTCTGTTTTCTTTCGGTTTACCCCTATTTCCGGATTAACCATGTTTGGTTTAACTAAGCGAACTCCCCTGTATATTGTTTCATCTTGAAATGCTTTACTTCCTGTACCTATTTTTATTCCTGTGCTCTTCATCTCAAGGTTGTTGGGTTTTTTTATACAAGATAACTTTACTGTATAGATATATTTTCTCTTCATATGTATGTCTTTCTTTTTTGGGGGTTTGATGTTGGCGAATGCGTACAAATTTGTAGTGTGCTGTGCACATCATTTGTTTTCTACCTTTGTCTCACAGACAAATCCTCCAAAACTCCAGAGCTGTTTGAGAACATCCTGGACTACATGGATGGCAAGGAGTACACCCTCAGTTCAGAAAATGATGGTTAGTTGTGGTCAGTCATATAATCCCCCTCAGCCGAGTGTTATGGAAGTGCAACTGATGTTGTTCTTGAACTTTATGAAAAAAAAACTCACCCCCCTTCTCTCTCTCTCTCTCTC
>NW_004797295.1:1821172-1843053 GCF_000002075.1 Aplysia californica | reverse complement strand
ATATATATATATCTTTCCCTCTCTCTCTCCTGACTCCAATTGTATGTTGTACTACAAAGCATGATTAAGTGTCTTAGTAATGACAACTTGAAAAGAAAGTATTTTTCACATCATATAATTTCTTCACAATTACTGCTCATCAGCAATATTCTCAAGCACAGTCTTTTCACAATTAGTTTCTAAGTTTTGTTTGTTATCGGGACAGATGTTATGTTGTACATCACAGTAGTTTTTTTATTATATGATTGTACCCTTACTTTTCTTTTTCAAGTTATTGAAGCTGGAGCCCAAAGGTCTTTCTTTGATGTTTTACCTTAATTACAAAATATAAATTCATAACTCTGTGTGTCATGGATATATCACTTCAAGGCATGAGGAGCAGCGTAAAGTCCAGTAATATTATGTTTATGTTATTAAATGTAGTAAGGCAACAAGCACATATATTCTCATATGTTTATATTGTTTGAATAAAAACCAAGATAAAAATAGAAATGACACTTTTGCATAGTGTGTTCGGTCTAAGTTTGCAACAGAAGCATAGCAATATTCAACTTACAAGAACCTTCAATAGTCAAATCTTGGAAACATAAGATCTTATTTTATCATGTTTATTCAATTGAAAGTCGTAAATTAAGAAGCAATAATATTCTCACATGTTTGTGTTATTCTAATAAAAATAGAGAAAGAGATAGAAAAGACACTGGCACATATTCACGTAGATCAAGTTTGCAACCAAAACAAATCAGCATTCAACCTGTTATGTACAAGGAAAAGGAGTCTTACAGAGGATACATCACCTCTTTCACATCATTCCTTTGTTGGTATGAGTCTCACGTTCCAACTTTCTCTTTTTTTTTCAGCTCTCTTCTTCCGCAATGCCATGAAAGTGGTGAGTTCATTCTTTGTCTTTTTAAATGGTAACGCCACTACCAGAACTGTTAAAGAACTTTTAAAAAGGTACTTAAGTACAAATTTAAGTACAATCTAAAAATGTACTTAAGTACAGTAAAAGTACTTTCCTGTAAAATGTACTTGAGTACAAGTACTTTTTTTTTAAAGTACTTATGAGTACATTTTGAGTACTTTCTGCTTATATGCTACAACACTTCAGTGCTAATGCAAAACATCATATTGAATGACAGTTCCAATATATTTGACAAATTAGGCCATTTATTACTAAAAATGTAAACAGCATACAAAGCATTTGAATGTACACACTGAACGTATGTGGAAGTGGTCCGTGAAATTGAAAAAAACCCAAACAAACAGACGAAACTAGTGAGTAAGGGATATTATGAATAGAACTTGTTTGAGCAAGACAATGTGATCAAATGTAAGTCAGTCCAAGAGGTCGGAAAGTTCTAAAGGAAAAGTATCCAAATTGGAAAATGTAGAGACAAAGTTGCCCTTAAGAAAACATAAAATTGATGAAAATGGCCAGCAAAGAAATGAAGGTCGGAAAGTTCTACAGCATTGAATTCTTCATTAACAAATCCTCAAGGGATCAATGTAGCCTTAAGCAAAAACCACAACAAGAAAAAGTTTTTAAAAAAGAGATTTTAGTAGCCTAAAAAATTGTTAGATATACATTGAGAACTCAGTTTCAATTTCAATTGATTATAGTGGTAAGACAGATTTTGGTCACACTGTATAGTCCACAGCGCCCACGGCAAACCAAATCACATGAAGTTTCATAGAGTCTAGTAAGTGTAGTGTAACCAAAGATTCTCTGCTACAGTAGTCTCTGCCTAAGATCCCAGGGCTCGGGAGCAAGGAAAATACAGAATCTTAGCCGACGAAGCCAAGGAAGAATCTACAGTGACCCATGAACTGACGTGACCCCTGGGTGGGTTTATGACATATGGCGAGCAAAGAGTGGTCAAACTTGATGATCAATCACAGTGGCATGGTGGCATGAGGCATGCCATATATACACTCATTAGCCTATCGTGAGTCTCCAGATCTTGATCTACGTTTATCCAGTTGCCCCTCTCCTTTACCTGTAAAAAAAATTTTTGCTTTCCATCTGATCTCTGATTGAGTCCCCCCGCCTTTGTCGTTGCGCACTATTACGTTGTGATCATACCGATAAAAATTCAGGCTGTCTCGCAATTTCAGGAATAGAGAAAAACTGCCTTCAATTGTCAGGGAAGAGTTCACAGTTCGATGCGATCCTGCCTGGAGCGAACTTGTAGGCCCTAGGCAACGCCTACTGTATTACACAGTACTGTAATACAGTAGGTGTTGCCCCTAGGCCTTGACGGTCAGAGATAGTATAAGAATGTATAGCCCTAGGCAACGCCTACTCTAACTCGAGTGATGTAAGTTTAGGTGGCGAGCTCAGATGCGAGTGCGATGTTTGGGGAAAAGAAACTCATCAGTCAGTTCACACCTCAGTGTGATCTCGTCAGGGCAAACATTGTACCATTTCATGGAGTTTTACAACGCTTGTGATCCCATTCACGAGAGTGGCTGATCTTTGACGCGACAGACTGTTCTTTGATCTCAACTTTCAACTCTTGGTTTTTCGGCTGTGCCCGCCCGGGTGTTTGTTCCGTAAATTATGATCAGGAATGCCGACACTTACCCTTTCTTGAAGCTTCAAAAGTACTCGAAATGTACTTTTAAAATACTCAAAAGTACTTTTATAAAAAGTATCAGAGTAGAGTAAAAGTACTGGTTCTAAAAAATGTACTGGAGTACAGTAAAAATACTGGAAATTGTAACGTAAATACAAGTAGCGGAGTACTTGTACTCCGTTACTACCTGATCTGGCCACTACCTTAAATTCTTTTTGTTTTTTTACTATCAAGATTTGCCTTTCTGATTTTATTTCCTATGAATTTGTGTCATTAACTACTACGTACTGTTAGTGGTTATATTTCCACTGAAGTAAGTCTCTTATCACCTTAGCAGCCCCTTGTTGATTGTTCTTTTGCCTTTTTTTTTCCACCATTGTCTTTAGTCAGATAGGAAAGAACAAAGTTTCATAATAATGTAATGTGTAAGTCGTGCTAACTTTTTGCTCTTTCTGCTTTCAGATTGCAACTTTCTTTCCTGACTCCAAGCTTGCCTTGAAATTGCACAGAATTTTGAAATTTGGCCAGAACAGTAAAGCTCTGGGGCACAGGCAGTTAGTTTTTACCTACTAGTAAGTAGTGAATTTGTATTTTCTGTTTAAAGGTGCATAGATATGTTTAACAAATATAGCTGTGGTAACTTCAAAGTTCTGTCCTTCTTTGGATAAACATTGTCCTTTGTTTTGGCTTTTCTAACAATGGACAAGTGTTTGTCTACTGCTTTTATGTTGTTGTTTGTTTTTGGGGTTGTTGTTGTTGGGGGGGGGGGGGGATGCTTTCTAGCCGTCCCACAATATTGTTGACTCTAAGCAACAAGTTGTCATCAAGCGAGGGCTGAAGTTTGCTCTATTTGCCTGATTAAAAATGTTTGTGAATTAAGCAAGTCAGGAGTCTGGAAAGCTGTATTTGATGTTACGTGCTAAAGATTCAGTATACAGAGACAGAGAGAAAGAAACACCAATTTAGTTTTTACCCTGTTCAAATAGTTGCCTCCCAAAGCCCAACCCTAGGTCCACATCCCGGGAGGTGGAAACTGGACAAAGTAAGGGATTACTACATCTCATGCGATTACCAATACACCATCCAGCACAACGTGCCTATTCAAAAAATTTGATGGCAACAAGGCTAGAGGGCAACCTAAAAAGACCTGGATAGATGGAGTCAGGGAAACATTAACCACCCTCGGCATTCCCCTGACCCAAGCTCTCCGGCTGGCAACAGAGAGACGTCTCTTTCTTCCCGCGACACCCAAAAGGGTATAAACGGCGGATAAAAGTAAAAGTAAAAAGTTCAAATAGTTATGTAGCAATATTTGTTGAAGGCTATCAACTGTTGTTTTTGTATATACATCAACAGCAAAGAGCTGCTGTCTGTTGTAACCCCTCTGGAGCACACAGATGTTGTGATGGATCTCTACCAGAGTATTGCTCCTTATGTAAGTCTACCCCTGTGTTTATTTGTTGCCATGTTCTAAAGGAAAATGCAAGTTCTCTTAATTCAGTTTCCAACTATTGGTTTGATTGATTCCTTTAGTAGATACTTCTGTTGTCCTTGCCCCAATGATGCATCAGGACGTCTGAATTTTTCTTGTTTTTAGTGAAATAATTTTCCTCTGAGTTCTATTTTCTGACAAGGGACTGAGACTAGTCTGCCTTTAATAAACATGACTATGTCTAATAGGCAGATATTCATTGAAAATAGAAAGGTCCATTTAACGGGGTGCCTGGTAGATACAGTCGAACCTGACCTGACAGCCACCTGTACAAACGGACTCTTTCCATTTCCCCCCCTGCATTTTTTTCTATATAATTTAACTGTGTAAAACGGACACCTGTCCGCCACGGCCACCATATTTTAACCCACAACCCCTATCACACCGAACAATAACACCTGTCTTAGACGGCCACCTTAGTGGCTCCATTGTGTTTTGTCATAAATAAAGCATTGGCCCCTGGCGAGCCGTCATAATTCAATCACCTGTCATTGTTGTAAGGTAGTCCCACAAACCGATCATGTTGCGTAGGCCACTCCTGCTATTGACCAATAGATAACAAATTTTCACCTGCTGAAAAGGTAAGCGTGTGATCCCTCATTACCCATAAACCCTGCCCAAAACTCATACACAAATCGTAAGTGAGATGAATGGTCACTGTTTACCCAGTCTGTAACAATGTGACAGAAACGTCGCTCGTTCTCCGAGTGGTGGCGACCCATGTGTTTGTTTCACTATAGCACTCGGTCCTTGTCTGACACATTTCGTTTTATTGTCACCCTTCCACAAAAGCAGCAACAGAAGAGAAATTAAAGAAAGAAAAAAAAAACCAACGAAATTAACAGCAACAACAACAACAAAAACAACAACAACAACAATGCGGCTACCTTCGGTTGGGACCTCAGAAAGAAATGGTTTGTTTTTTTCATCTTGATCAGTCCTGCCTAAGAAGGCCACCTGTCTTATACGGCCACTTTTCTCCATGACAATGGGTGGCCGTCTTACCCAGGTTCGACTGTATTTCAAAATGGTTTCCTTCCTTGGTTGTAGTCCAAGAACTCTACCTCATGGTCTCTAGCAGTGCATACAACACTTCCGTGTCTGTGTGCTTCACATCTGCTCCATCTATGTCTTTTTTTCATGTGGCTGTTTTTTGTTTCTCTTTACTGGCTATTTCATTACATAATCTTGTCACAAGTTACTTCATGGATCGTCCTCTCTCTTTTTCCCTGTTTCTGCTATGATTTCTTGCCTGTGCTGTGTAGTGAAACACGTTAATTTTTTTTCAGATTTTCTTACCATCATCTGACACTTATCGCCTCATTCTGGAAAATATAGAGATGCATGACACGCATCATTACCTCCCTCAACTCTTTGCAGGTGAGTTATGGTTAAACAGGAGAAGTTTGGTTATGTTTTTAACCTGTCTCAAGCACAAAAAATGCATGAGAGCTACCTATTAATTTAAAAAAGCTCCACTATGTTATGCGCAGGGTTGAAATTACAGTCCAGCCATTTTTTAAAAATCTGAACAGTTTAGAAAACAGTAAAGGGGGTCATTCCTTTCTCTCTCTCTTTCTCTCTCTCTCTCTCTCTCTCTCTCTCTCTCTCTTCTCTCTCTCTCTCTCTCTCTTTTCTCTCCCTCCCTCTCTCTCTCTCTCTCTCTCTCCCTCTCCCTCTCGATAAATAGGAAAATAAATAGAAATACTTTAAATGTTGTATGGTAGACATGGGCAGCTTTTCACCTGCCAAGACATGCATCTTATGACTCATTCACTGTGGGGGACATTTATTTTGTTGCCTTGTGATGAGACTATTTCTTGTTAAACATTGCTTTCAGGAGCAACTATATCACGTTATTCAAAGCACGCCATTTTATACGTAAGTAAAGATATTCTTATAGTATGGGACCATTTCAATGCTGGACTGCAACAGACATGGTATTATTTTCTTGAAATTGTCATCCTATTTCTCCACAGACTTGTTCTGGACCAGTCAGTTCAAGGATACAGAGATGCTAGGGCCCTTTGTCCATGCCATGGCAACTCAGAAACACAGCCAAGAGGTAGGAAAGTTTGTGAGGGAATAATTATGTCTATTCAGGGACGATGACTCTTTCATGGAGTATTTCTGCACTTTGTCTAAGCTCCTGGTCTTTTTACTCTTCAGATTTGTCTCAGTGACTGATAATTGTTGTTTAAATGATAGCATTTATATGATGAGGTGGTGACAAATATTTTCTCTTTTAAAAAAAAATTCAATTACATTTCCATAAGTATTGTTAATACCAACTACACTCTGTACTCCTACATGTGTCTTAGTAACACTATGATTGCTTGAAAATGTCTGTAAGTTTTCACATTAAGTGTCTGTTACATTACGTTGTTGTTTTTTTCAAATCCCTGTGTTCAAAATCACCCAAGGAGTATCTCCCTGAAACTCTAAACCGTTTTTCATTTTATACAGCTGCAGCAACAGTTTAGTGACATAACATCCACTTTGCTTGAGAGCTGGGAGCAGAACAGAGAGAGAAGAGACAACATTGGGTAAGTGTCAAGATGTATGACAAATGGCTTGTGGTACATATTTTTGTCACTGAGGGGGTCATGGGTTCAACTCCTGGATCTACCCGTAATATTTGTTTTCTTAAGTCCGCCCTTGTGCAAACTGGGACCGGAGTTTTCGAGAGATGTAAAACTGTTAGTCTGTACAGCAATTTATCTCATATTTTCTGTTCAGCTGGAAGATTTTTTTAAAGGGTTCAAGTGGAATAAATATTTTGATTTAAACTAATTTTGTTTTTTCACTAAAATATACATTTCGCATTAACTGATATTCCATTAGAAAGAGCTTTCTCCTCAGATATGTCTTCATTAAATACATGTGCTATCAATTTTTTTATTTTTTTTTAAATCTTCCAGGCTTGATGGCTCTGTGATAGGAGACATGATACTGATTTATATCAACAACAATGAACCCAAGAAAGCAATGTAAGTTTCAAGAGTTTATTTGAAGTCTTTAAGGGGAGGAACGACCCTTGATTTTGCAGATTTTGGGTCAGGCTATGCATATTGAGATGTTGGCTGATTTTTTAAGATCAACCAGTTTTTTGTCTAGAAATAGCATGGAGACAATTGAGAAAGTCTTTATTCTCCTTGTAAGTTGCCTTTGAGAACATGAGGATGGGTTAATATTGTGAATTATCACAATAATTGTCGTTTTTCGCAAAATGTCTTTTTTTTTTTGCTGTTTTTTCCTTACTCCTTCCTCAGTTTTCATCATTTTGACATGAAACTTTCAGGGAACATAGATGGCAAGGCTGCCATCAATGATACAGAGAGATATTTGCGGAAAAAATAAGACTTTTCCATTGGCAAGCGATTACGCAACTAAATTTAACAAAGGTTTTTTATACTTTAGGAAAATTCTCTTCTTTTTTTTTTTATTGCACTTATTGAAAAAAATTCACTGTTACGATGATAAAGTCTTGTTCAGGTATGTTCTCACCAAATTTGGTCAAAATTGGTCAGTAAGTGAGAAAGCCTTCGGGATTCATTGTTTATTTTCAAGATTGCGGCCGTTTCCATAGCAACCGCTATAGCTATGCCAAAATAAAATTTCATATCAAGAGATTTTACTATGCCTAACTACTGAGATTTGATCTCGGGCAAAAAATTCAGAAAATGGTCCTCACGGGTAGCTCCTCCCGTTAATGAAATGGCCTTATGAGTCTTAAAACTTTCAAGCTTGGGGTATTAATGTTCAGTTTGTGGTGTATTCTTCAAGTCATATGAGTTAAGTGCCCAAGTTTGACAAATGTTCTACTGTTTGTCTGTTCCTTTTCAAAAAAAATTTCAGTGTAATTTTTGTCCTTTTCTTGACGCTCGTCGTGATACAAAGGCCATTCAACCCGCTTGAATTGAGATGCAAGTTTGGCACTGTTACATATTGACCTAAAGCAAGCCATCGTTTTATTAATTACTTTATTTACACTATTTTTTTGCTTCTCATTTGTTATCGTAGTAAGATTTTTAGGTTTTTGTTTGTGATTATTAGGCATTTACAGCAGACATTCATTTTCTCTATTCACAAAATATCTTTAGATAGAGGATTAATTGATGTGAATAATTTTCATTTCGAGCTTACGTCATTGTTGTAAATGAATGCAGTTGCAAAATTCATTTTTGTTTTTGTTTTTCCATTTCATTTCAGGAGTGCTTTCAGACTATACCTCGATGACAAAAGCCTGCATCAGGCTGAGCCAGGGTAAGCTGAAATGTGTGCATTTCATATACCCTTGTAGACGAATGTTTCATAAGCAGCCCATTTTTGCCCTCTATTTTCAGGGATGGTATGCCTTTGCTAATTTGTAGAAGGTTCTCTTACTTATATTCTATGAGAGTTTCTTCATTTTTGGGTTGGGGCTTATCTTTAATTTTTCCTGAACTTCTGGTCTGGGAAAGCCAGCTCTTGAATGATTTCCAACTGCCACAGTGTGTATGATATATGCAACATGCACAGAGGACCTAGGATTTTTTTTGTATTTTTGAGTTAGATGCCCTTTCCTCATAAACTTAGATCAGAGTTGCAGGTTGCCCCAAAGAAGTGCAGTGTTTTATATACCCAACATCGACAGGAATCCCATGCCCCATCCACAAAGACTAACTGAAGCAATTTGATTGGCATTCATAGAAATAAAACGGGAACCAGCCCAGCTAATTTTGTTCAGTGATGTGAACACAATACTTGCGAGACACACAACCCACATGCAAGGGCCAACTATCACAATTTAGTTGGTATCTGCGTGTATCAAAAAGGTTAACTCAATATATGCATTTCTGGTTGGCCAATAAAAATAAAAAATTTACTTCATATTTTATGTCACCTGTAATGGTTATATTGCTTGTTCCATTTATAAAACTCACCTCTAAACAGAGAAATTGTTTTAGAATGTAAATTTCTGATCATTTAGTTCCTCACTTTTTTTACTGCTGAAAGTATCGCAATAGAGTCTTTATAATGTCGTTTTTGGAGTGGGTTTTTTTTTCTCAAATGTTTGTTTCTACTGCGGTGTGAAAGTTTCCAGTTGAATGCTTACACATTGTTGTTGTTTCATAAGTTTTTGTTATACATATATAACATTATTTTCAAAATCCTTGCTCTTCAGGGTGGAGTCATTGACAAAACTGACAGAGCATTCCATAGCTGTGAAGGACTACAAATCAACAGGGGTAAGGATATAAGTTATTTTTGCATATAGTAGATATTGCCGAAGTTCTTGGAATCAGGCTTGTTCTGAACTTTTCATTTTCTGTTTAACATTCTATGTCACCCTCATGTATGTATGCAATGTCATTTCTATTTGTGCACTACCAATCTTCATCTAGCTGTTGCTCCTGCACACTCTCTGTGCATGGCACTTTTTGTTGTCGAGTTTTATACTTCTAGACTGAGGAACAACTGAACTCTATTATAATAATTCCTGTTGTAGGGCCAACTATCAACCATTATAGTTACACAAAAAGATTTAGATATAAGGTGGCACATTGAATACTCACTGAACATTTTAACCTGACTGACTCATTCACAGAACTGGTACTCATATTTTTTTTTTTTTTTCATAATGCTTACAAACACTTATGCCTCCACATTAAAGAATTTTAAGGGGGAGAGGGAAGTCGCAGTGTGGGTTCATGAATCACTATAATCTACTGCTTAGACCAACTGCCTTTTTCTCTCTATCTCTCTTTCTCTCAGTCTCATCCTCATACTACTCCTCCTCCCACCACCTTCTCGAATTACAAAGAACAATCTATTGTTATCTGCCTCTGACTCCTCCACTGTTTCAGCATTCTTTCACTCATTCGCTCTCAGACATTTGTAATATAACTTACTCATATTGGTAAATGTTGGTGTGCTTCTCTTCCACTCAATATCCTAAACCACTCCGATAGGTATCAGAGCCAAGAAGTCTATAGGTTGAATGCTCTCTGTTATTCTGTACCAGTAACAGGTTTCAATACAAAGTGATGGTCCCACGTGTACTCATTAATGTACTGATTTGGCAGGAATTGCTCACCATGATGCTCAGCACAGACAGCAGTAACGTTCCTGGACTGGTTGAACAAGTGTTAAAGTCAACAGAACTGTCAGACCAGGAGAGGTGAGCACCTTTATGTTTACATGTACTTTCGATCTATGCCTAGTCAGAAAGCAAAGTACGGATTACTTTAACACACAAAGGCAACATCAGGTTTCCAATTTGCTGCCTGTATTCAAGTTTGGTATTGAACTGTCTCTGCAGCCTATGTGTTTTTCTTTTCTACAACATATCGCAAATTGCCTTGGGCTGTTTAAAGTTGAAGACTGCTTGTTTAAAGTTCGTGTGCTTAAAGTGTATTTTGTCATTTGATATTAAAGTCATGTACCTTAACACATCAATAGCATAGCTTGTCATTTGTCTGTTTGTTTGCAGGTATGTATAAAAGAAATGTTTAACTCTCTTGTACTAACATTGTCTCTCCTTGGGTTAAATTAAAGCACAAACTGAATGCAGCAAAGTGAAGTTAATTGACATGGTTTCGCCAGTCTTGGCATCCCATTGCATCCCTGCCTCTTTTTTAGCAGTAACATTACATCCACCAGCTTTAAATTGCTTGTTGTATTTAAGACCCATATATCATTAAATTTTTTCTCTGATATTGCTAAGAACTGACCATTTTGAGGGAAAACAAACACTTCTGCTCTTCAAGTTCTCTTTGTCTCGGAAGGAAAACTTGTTTCAGTTACTAAATTTATACATTTTATGTATATGCACAGAATATTTAAAGCAAGATTACTTTTTTTCACAGGAATTACCTTCAGGGTCTGGCACAAGAGGCATCTTCGGAAAGCAGTTCTTCAGATTCTGACTCAGACTGAGACAAGGAAGTCACTGTCGCATTTTTTAACTGGTCATTTACTCCATGTCCCCATCCAGCCTGAGATGTGGCCTGCAGACATCTTTATGATAACTGTTTTGTGTGAAGACTTTACAGGCCGAAGGGCTAAAACTCAAATGGCCGCTGGATCAGAAAAGTAAAGTGTGATGACTTTGGTTCTGTCTGTCAAATCTCCTGTGGACTAACCCTCTGTTGTATCCAACACAGTGGATAGATGTTAAGTAGGCCTACCACCTGGGTGACTTTCTCGCCAAAGAAAACAGCAAAGGACATTGTCATAAGTTTCATGATTTGTAGTGAAACTTTCCTATTCTTGTGAGTAGGAGTAAAAATTCAAATGATAATCATGTTTAGCCTTGTGAATCCACATGTAATTTTCAACTCTTGAGATGCAAGTACTGTTGAATAACATGAATTTTATAAGGAGTGCATGAATATGATATTGTGTAAAGCTTTGTATAATGGTCTATTTTTTCATGGAAGATCGTGGCTTGCTTTGTCAAGTATTTTGTAAAATGTAGAGAGAAAAAAGTTTTGAAAGTATGTCAGTCTTGTCAACTAGAGTAGTAAATGGCATTGATATTTGTCCAGGAGGGGGGGGGACAAGATGTCCAAAGCTGTTGCCACAGAGAAGTAAGTATCTGAAATTGAGGGGTCGGCAGAGAACTGTGATGTCTAATGCATAAACCTTGACTTGTCAATAAATAACTACTTCAACTCAAGTATTTTCTTATTTGTTTTATTCTTATCCCCATCAGGTTTTTCAAGTACAAACATAAAAATTGGCAAGAGTTTTCCAAAGGCAATTTCAAATGTGTACTGTAAAGTGAAATTTATAAAGGAGCGTCTACTTTAGGGAGAAATTCTGAAACTGTCTTTTCTGAGCATCTAATTTTTGCACCACATCCCCCTGCCTCTGTTGCACATACTTACAAAAAATGCCATTTTTGTTCCATTGGTTTTCGCAAATGAGTTCTACTTGGAGGTGTTAAATACTCTCAGTAGGTAGGCCTATTCACAGAACCCATGCTAGAAACAAATTTTAGGTGGCTCTCTTTCTTCAAAATTATCCATGTACCATACGCATTATTTTTTTGTCTGTTACATGTAGTATGTAGTTTCAATTGATGATGGGGCTCTACAGCACTGTAAACTGTTTAATCATGTGCATGTGAGAAAGCACATCCGTGAAGGCAGTCAGATCTGGATGCCCAGAAAAAGGACTCAAAATGGAGGCACCTGCCAACAGCCCACTTCATGAACTTTTACTATATCATTCATGTTAGTATCGATCCAGTACATGTATTATAAATTTTTTTGTTAGATGAACATCTAGGCTATACTTCCATTTCTCATCACATGTTCTTCAGCACCTCTTTTGCTACTGTCTTGTCCTCACGCAGTAATGTATAAAGTGTGAAGTCACATCGTAATGAGCTGGTAGCTGAAAGAGGGTTGAAGAAAATGTCAAGTAAAGTCAAATATGTATGCTCAGGAAGTCCAGAAGCGTTCCCTTATGTAGATAAAATGATCATATTTTTCTGAATGAGACCCATGAATGTGTCTCAGATCAGTTTTTGAATGGTTTGACGAGCATTTTGAGAGATTAGGTGATCAGCAGTTTGATTGGAATTTGAATAGTTAGTGTGCTCAGTGTGACTGCCATTATTTTTTAAACGAAATATATTATCTCTTTGTTCTTATGTTGAAAAAGTATCAGATCCAAGCATTTACATGTCATAACTATGTGAATCAATCAACTGACATGCGTTCCACTTCATACAGAAACCTTTGGTCTGTCTCATTTTGCACTTCTGTTGATTATAAGGAGACAACACTTGTGAGTCAAATGTTTTCAATGCATGAAAATGAAAAAAAAACACACATACAAGTCTGTAATAATTTGAAACAGCAACATTTTAATTTCTTTGGGCAACAGTTGAAATCTCCCAAGTATCAGTTTGAGAGTTCAGCCAACAGTTTTAAAGAAAAGAAAAATTAAACCCTGCAAAACTAAAAGGTCATGCCATTGTTCCCCCCAGCCCAACCCCTTTGGGAATAAAAAGCATAAAACTTGCAACTGTTGTTGCTTTGTGTCTGTGTGACAGAGATGGTTGGGGACACTGGTTTTTAGGACAAAAGCTTGTGCCATCAACTTTGTACATATGTATTTGAAAGCACTGAATGGCCACAGTTTGGCTATTTCAAGTTTCCCTAAAATGTCAACACAAACAATAATCTGAGACATGAAATAGTAGGATGTCTAAGTCTAACAGCTTGCCATGAAAGAAAACATGAATCATTACCAGAGTTGGACTGATAAAAAGGTAATCTTCTATCGAACAAAAGACACCTTTTGACTGTGGTCCATGATGTTACTATTCTTTTATTCTTCATCAGAGGGGTGGAATCTCCTGCTGGTGAACAGCAGTGGGCCAGGTTGTTTGGGGAGGGGAAGGGGTGGGGATCACGATGTGTCACACAGAAGTAGGAACAGGAGCCAAAGGTGAAAAGAGGAGATCAAATATAATATATGTGCTACTTGCACCACACAGGTTTAATAGTTAATACACTTTGGTGCTGTTGACAGCGATATATCAAAATCATAAAAACATGTTCATGTAGTTCATGCATGTTTCTCAACACACATAGAATCACATGTAAGAATACAGCCCTTTGATTCATCCAAAGTGAATGAACAGGATATATTTTAGTAGCCATTCTGGTGGCATTTTTGGTGTCTGGTTGTTCCTGACAACTTTGCGTACATCAGTTGTCCGTGAGATGGCAGTTTTCATATGAGGGTGTATGTACCCCAACATGTGCATGCGAGTGAGGCAGAGGGTGAGCGTGTGAATTCATTTTGGCATTAGATGCCATGTTCATTGTGTGACCTCTCATCCCAGTATTAATTAAAGAAAGAAAATGGCAAGCCTTGCAGTTTATGTGTGAGCATTTGTTTATGCTTTCTCAGTCAAAGTCACTGGGTTGTTTGTTGTTTTTAGGGATTTTTTGGAGGGAGGGGGGTTCTTTGCTCAATAAAAGTAATAGAATCTGATATTGTTCATTCTTTTGCCCACTCTCTGCTCGGTCAAAATGTTAATATGATGTTGTGTCCACTTTTAGGTCTTATTTCCCTCAACTAGAATGTGTTTATCTTTTCTGCCCAGCAATGAAATCTGCTGTTATGTTCATTGTTTTATCTGCCCTCACTCAACAAAAGCATGTATGTCATAGTTCCATCCATACGATTGAATCAGATGTCGCCCTATCTGTTGCGCTGTCTCCCCTTCCTTCAGCCTGAGTCCCGACGAGCCAGCAGTTCCCTTAAGAAGTCTGCCAAATCCTGCAGCTGGAAGAACTCTGCCTCTGTGAGCAGCTCCCGCCACACGGTGTCGTTGTGGGGCAATGTGCCCTCACGCACACAGCCATCGCGCAGGTAGTTGAGCACATGCCTGAAGTGTGTGCCATCCCGGTCAATGAAGTAACTTCCGTCACTCTCAGCTTTCAGGTCATGGCGGCCACTGAGGAGATGTGCATAAAGTATGAGATTTTAATAACAAAACTCATATTAGTTATTGCATTAATATTAACTCTCAGACCTGGAGTTTTTCTGACAATGCCTGTATTACAAGTAATATTCTACTTCACAAACTTTTAAGAGAGTTCTGTTCTCAGATGAAGATTGTCCCAATATATTTTATTAGGTTATATTTGCAGGTTCTGTGCCTCTCTGCCCTCTTGGCTCAGTTTCATCACAGATTGAAACTGCCTTTTTGATAACCTTAATATGTTCCAATCCCAAGGACATTAAACTCCTACCATACCACACCCTATGATGACATTTCCACTATACTGTTCAATACATGTACCAAATTGCGCTCCTGCATACAACAACACATCATACCACAGAAAACCACATGATGCCTTACCATACCGTCCCAACCAGGATCATCATACCCTACTATTCAAAGACAATGTCACAAGTGATCACTCAAAAATATAGAAGGACTCCTCATTATATTATTATAATTATAAGCATTAATCTGCACGCACCAATGGAGTTAAAGAACGGAGAGATCTGAACTGAAGGAAGCTAGTTTCCAGGCCGCTATGGCACCACTACATCCAATAGATGGTACAAGATAAACACATGTGTGTGTACAAATTGATGACTTGACGACCTCTATTCCATACATGTCCACGCAACCTCCTTCACTTCAGAGTTGAAATGCGACTCCATTTTTCATCAATACCCACTTAATCCTTTTCTTTTTCTTTCTGTCTGTTTGTTCCATGTTTACTCGAACTTAGTTCGTTCATTTGCTGATTCTTTATAAATTTGTTTGACAGTACTGTATCAGCTTTTTTTCACTCGGTGACTGACTGCGAGCGACGTTGGAAGAATATAGGGAAAGAGGCACAGAAATATTAACGTACATATATATATATATACCCATAATTGAAGCATAGATCACACAAGTGTGCACAAAAACACAGGTGTGCGCACTGTGAGAGAGATACTAAACTGATAAATCAAAAGGCCTGCAATGTTGCCTTCCCCAGAGGACTGAAAGTGCAAAAAAGGGTGGGGGGGGGAGGCGATAGAGAGAATAAAAAGAGAAAGTGAGAGGATGAATTTACTCACCTAAACATTGCCGATAACATGGAGTTTGGATCTCGACCGAGCGTGAGCAGTGAGGTTGTGAACTGCTGCCCTCCAATATCCAGCTTTATTCGACTCTCCTGTACTTGGTGTAACTCAGCCATTCTCTGGAGGAAAAAATAGACAGTCAATTAATTCATGGTAAGTCGTTGTAAGTAAGAATAATAATAGTGTAATACCAGTACATTATGTAGGCCAACAATAATATAAAATCATTGGCAAATACACTTATATTGATAGTGAAGGCTTCTTCTTTATGGGCATACAGCGGAAAAAAAGTATATTTCGTCCCACTTACTTAAAAAGTTAAACGCCCATTTAAAAGTGTTTTATTTCATGCATAAAAGCTAATGTTCAGCCATGCTGTTGTAGCAAAAAAAATTCAGCCGACAAGACACAGAATATACATGTACCTGTCCCCGTCGTTTTATGCAAGAAAAATTCTGAAATTATGCAATTGATTTAAACTACCAAGAACTACTACTTGTAATTTGTATCAGGGGGACGTGATCAGTCATACACGCAATAGTAATAATAATACCATACCTTGAGTTCCTCTTGAAACTTGTCCTTCTCCTCCCTCAGTTCGGCAACTTCTTTTGCAAGCTCTTCCTCTTTGTCCACTAGACGACATGTCATCTCCTCTTCACGGTCAGCAAACTCCCGCTCCAATTCCAACCTTCGACTCTCGTACTCCTGGTAAAAGAATGAAGTTTTCTCTTTAACTAATTGTTCAGTGTTAGTTTGTCTTGTGTAATTGTGTAATGGTAAGAGATTTTCTACTAACACTCCTTTTACTTTTACAAGACGAAAAATCACCTGCATTACAAACAAAGATAGACTAACATTAGAAACGCTGAAATACTCAGAGAATAATATGGGTTTTTTTTGTTTGTTTGTTTTCATCCCAGTGCTATCAAAAAGTAAAAGAAGTAGAAAAAAAAAGAAGAAAAAGACAACAAAAATTTTTTAAACCATTTATTGCAAAACAAAGTAAATCAAGATCAGCGCAGGACTGTAGGCCTACTTCAAAAGGGCGGAACAGAATTAGGTTTGAAATAGGGCAGATAGAAGTTTACATAACTGCAAAAAAGAGCATAAATAATTAAAATATTTTTTTAAAATAAAGCGTAACTGAGTAACAGCAATATCAAGAAAGAAAGAACAGCCCGACGTGCGTGGACAAATAAATATCGAGTGTTCGCAAACTAATAAATTCCTCTTTTACTTTTAGGCGGCAGTTGCATAAGCCCTACACCCACGAGACAACAAAATATGACAAATGCAATGTTGAGGGCGGGAGGAAGGGGGGGGGGGGCAGAGAGAGAGAGAGGTAAGATTGAAGAATAGCGGACTGAGTTTGCCTATGTCTCAACCTTAGGAACCCCCCCCCCCTCCTCCACCCCAACAACCCGCCCTACCTACCCGACATTCTCGCGCAATAATGTACGATTGGTCCGTTATTCTTCAATCTTCGAGAGAGAGAGAGAGAGAGAGATTCTCATTCAGTTAATCAGTTGATTCGACTGTCTTTTGATTCTGCCCTAGACAAACACGCATCTGGATTCTGTTTTTATGCACCTGTGAGATGTGTGTGTGCGTGCCAGAGGGAATCAATCTTGTTTGTCTGCATCTCACGCAGGAAAAAAACAACCGTTCACATTAGCACAAACTGATTCCTGTCCGAAAAGTCGAGAGCTCTGCGGCGTTGAACAAAACCGCAGCAGCAGTAGTAGTAGCTGCCTATTGGGTCACAGATCAGCCACTCTCGGGAATGTGATCACAGCTCCATTGTAAATCTCGATGAAACGGTACAGAGTTTGCCGAAGACGGTAGCTGTGAACTCGCCGACGCGTTCTTTTCCCCTATACATCGCACTCGTAGAGAGCTCCCCACACGTTACACGCTGGGTGGATAGGGCCCACCGGTTCGCTCCAGGCGGGATCACATCGGACCAGAGAGGGTTGATCGGACCACGGCTTACTGAAATTAAATCGGTACGCCATGCATCGGACTGTGAACTTTTCCTGACCATTGCAGCAGTTGTTGTCTCTACTCCCGAATTTGCTCACATGCTGGACTTCAACTGGTGTGGCCACAACACAACGAACCGTTACGACAAAGGCGAAGGAACTCGGTCAGAGTCTGAGATGAAGCACTATTAATTTTGGACCGGTAAAAATGGGAGGACAACTGGATGCATAGTCTTGAGACTCACGATAGGACAATATTAGTGGAAATGTCATGCCTCATGCCACTGTGATTGGTCATCAAGGTTGAACACTCCTTGCTTGCAATAAGTCATAAACCTACCTGGGCTCACGTCAGTTCAATAGATTTTGGGTGAGAAAAAAGGGAGACCTACGTCAGCCTTGAGGGAGACCATTAATTGACCTGTGTTGGGCCTGAACATGAGCAGGCCTGTCGAGAGGGGGGGTCAGGGGGGGCCAATGCCCCAAGGCCCGGGGGTTTGGGGGGGCCCGCAAGCAAGGGGGGAAAAAAGAGAGAGAGATGGGGAGAGAGAGAGAGTACCGTACAAAGCTTTGAAATAAAATATATTTTGGCTGCAAGTTGAGCTGTATATATTTATTTTTTCTTAAAAGTGTTTTACGGCGCTCACAACTGCATAAGGTCATATGAGCGCGCGGGACACTAATACATACGTACTTTTAGTTGGTAGGAAATTTTGAATTTTGCCCGGGTGGCGGCCGGCTACTCTTCTCGATTTTAGACCACCAAGGGATCTTTAACGTGCGCAAATTGCTCACGGGCCCTCCGAGATTTTTCGCCCTTGTCCGAGAAGGCTAGGTGTAGATCTTTCCTACCAGAAGATCAGGGGTGTGGCTGAAAGACTGCAGTAAGAAGGAGTCAAGGAATAGCAGTAGGAAGGCTGCAGAAAGAGTCAGGAGCCCAGAGGGGGGGGGGGCAAAGGAGGTGAGGGGGTGGGGGCAGAAAGAGGAGACGAAAGCAGACGACAGAATATTGCCAGAGAGCAGGAAAGGAGGTGAAATGAGACAATTTTAGAGAAGAAAATGTTTCGGTCGCTACCCGGATTCGAACCGGGGACCTTTGAATGAGAGGCCAACACCTTAACGTCTAGGCCACGAGAGCCCCCCGCTGTATATCTGACCACTTCACAGAACTTTGGTAGTGCTTTCTTGGACTTCTGGAATTGATTGGACATTACGATCCTCTCCTAGCAGAGCATCTTACAAAAGTTGAAAAATCACAAAAAGAAAAAAGCGCCTACAAGTTCACTATCTATCACCAGAAAGTCAAAATGAATTCATCCAATGCTGTGCATCAAAAGTGACAGACGTGATTTTGAATGAAAGAACGGAACGAAATATTACCTACTCTACTATCGTTGATGCAACACCAGACTCTTCACACGTCGAACAAACTGTTTTATTTTGCGTTATGTTCACTTGGACAGTGATACAAATGTCTACAAAGTAGAAGAAGAGAGATTTCTGAAATGTGTAGATTATAACAAGAGAACAGGAGAAGACGTCGCTAAAATTATCCTTGATACACTGAATAAAAACAACAACATTCCCATTACAGACAGCCGAGACCAAGGCTACGACAACAGTAGCGACACGTGTGGTCTGTATAATGGTGCACAGGCTCACGTTTTAAGACAGTGTTCACTTGCCACATACTCTCCCTGTGGCTGTCAGAGTTTGAATTTGTGTGGTGAGCATTCTGCAGAAAGCTGTTCAACAGTCATAACTTTCTTTGGAGTTGTACAGAAGCTGTATAACATTTTTAGCTCCAGTCCACAAAGGTTGGAAATTTTGAAGCAAAACATTCCCAGCTCTTTGCACAGTATGTCTCAGACACGTTGTCAGCATGTGTTGACAGTGTCGGGCCTTATGCGGCTCACATCGGGGGACTGAAGAAAGCTGTTCAAACTGTTCTTTTAATGAACCTCCCCCCAGAAAGATGTTCAGATTTGATTGGTATTCTAATGTACTTTGCATCGTTTGAATGTGTTATAATGACATCTGTTTGGCTCAAAATCCTCACAGCAATCGATCACAGAAATAGAGTGCTTCAAGCACGAGAAGCAACTCTTGACGTTGGGGTGGCAAATGTGATTAATAAATATCTGAAAAGCTTACGAGATGAATGGGACGCAATCTTGAGTGAGTCCAAATTAGTAGCAGATAACTATGAGATTGAACATTCATTTGCTGAAACGGCAAAATAACAAAAGAAAAGGAAGTTTTTTGCAGACGAGGCAGAAGATGTAACACTAACAGACTACCAAAATCCCGAGAACAAATTCAAACATGAAGCTTTTTGTGTCCTCATTGACAGCTTCTTGGAAATCTGAAGACAAGGTGTAATGCAGTAACAAAACTCGATTCGTTATTTAGTGTTTTGTGGAAATATCTCCATGAGGAAGTCGGCGTTATTCGTGATCTTGCAAACAAATTGCACACGGAATATGCAGTGGATTCATCAGCAGACCTTGCGCAAGAGTTGGAACATTTGAAAGTGATTCATTCAGCGAACATTGGAGAAAATGTCCTGCCGCCTCTTCAGTTGCTGAACAGACTTCATTCCCTGAAACTGGATGCTTTGTTTCCGAACGTTGTAATCATGTTGAGAATCTTCTGCACCTTGCCTGTCACAGTTGCGCAAGCTGAACGTTCCTTCAGTACCCTTTCTCGGGTGAAAAAATATTCTGCGGTCCACAATGCGTCAAGACAGACTCTCAAGTCTTTGAATTTTGACAAGAGAGGCCAGTCTAGCACGAAAATTGGACTACGAACCAATAATTGACAGTTTTGCTAGAGCTAAATCCCGTAAGGCTCCGTTGTGGTAAGAAAAAAGGTATGCTACATTACAATTTATTTTAATTTCTGTCATTGGTTTATTAATCTGAACTTCAATTTTAACTACCCGGTAAATCAGAAAAATTAAAATTAATTTTATGTTGATAACAGGGATTTTTAAAATCCCCGTTTTTCCTACTCTTTGTCTCTCTCTATTAAAAATTATCGGCAATAACCAGGGCCTCAACGGAGCCCAATCGGTTTTAGCAGGGACAAAGGCTCGTTAACAAGGTGTAAAAAGTGTGAGTGGTGTGTGTGTGAAAGAGAGAGAGAGAGAGAGAGAGAGAGAGAGAGAGAGAGAGAGAGAGACGAGAGAGAGAGAGAGAGAGAGAGAGAGAGAGAGAGAGAGAGAGAGAGAGAGAGAGAGAGACGAGAGAGAGACGAGAGAGAGAGAATAACGCAGTGATGGAGCTGCAAGCCACACCACTGCAAGCACACGCAGCGGGTGAAGCGAGAGAGGGCTTCTGTGTGCTACAGATTCGATCTAGCCCTAAGACTAGCTACACGCACGCGTGATGTGTCATGCCAGGCCTGCCACAAGGCCAAGAAAGAGAGCTGTGGTGAGCTGTTCGTGGAAACTTGTGGAAAGGGAAACTACCCATGAATAAATACAGCTGGATTAGTCCACAAATGCTTACTTCCCTTGCATTTCGGATTTAACAGGAATCTGACATAACAGGACTTTTTCTCTGGTCCCACCATCATCCCTGTTATATCAGGTTTCCACTGTCTTTTCCTAGATCCAGAGAACCAGGATCTAAGGCGAGACTACAACTACAGCAGTAGTAGTTGTACTTAGTAGTAGTACTTAATAGTAGCAGCAGCAGCAGTAGTAATAGCAGCAGCAGCAGCTAATGCTTTAGCAACAGTACTGGTAGTTGTTGCAGTAATGATGGTACATGTAGCAGCAGCACCACAATTAACAGTAACACAGTACATGTTGATGTAGGAGTAATTGGCATACCTTAATTTTTGTTTCACACTGAGTTAGCTCGTCCTGCAGTCTGTGTTCCTTGAGTTCGAGTCTCGTAGCCAGACGTTCAGTGACAGACTCCCGGGCACACAGTTGTCGCTCCCTCTCTCTCAGCTGCGCCTCGCGCGATTCCACGTAGTCTTTGGCTCTCTGAGTAAGCACAGAAAGAATTATAACGGTGATGAAGCGTTTTAAGACTGAGGAAACAAACAAATATAAACGCAGATGTAGCAAACGGAGTGAAACGTTTTACCCCCCCTCCCTCCCCTCCCTCCCCTCCCTTCGTCCCCCATTCAACTAACCCTTGCTGCAGTTTGCAGTTTTATTTACAGACAGACAGACAGACAGACAGACAGACAGACAGACAGACAGACAGACAGACA
>NW_004797295.1:1818130-1820669 GCF_000002075.1 Aplysia californica | reverse complement strand
TGGGGGTGGGGTGGAGGTTAACTTAAATATATATATATTATTACATGTATATTGTTTGATATTTGTTTTGAAGTAAAATAATTAACACAAAGTGACTTCATATTACGTAAGACCATGAGCACAAAAGCTTACGACACCGTCAAAACGACCAGTCCCAATATTGGACCTGCACACCTTCTAGCACCGAAAGTAACGTGGTTACGTTACTTAACAATGAAAGTCACAAAGAATTAGATCTAGATCTATGTGTGCCAGTTTCAAATATTATTTTATGAACCATTGAGCATGGATGTTGTAAAACTAAAACGAATACTTTTTTAAAAAAAATATTTCATCTAAATCTAAGTGAAAAGAAACCTAGGAGCCATGTCACTATATTTAAATCTAAATGAATACATTTTAAAACAATACTTCATCTAAAATATATAAGTGAAAAGAAAAACAAAGTAGCCAGGTTACATTTCTCTCATCATACCTGTAGGAAAACGTTGAAGTTGCTGTGTAGTGCCCCCAGTAAAGTCTTGCCTGCCTGCTCAATCTGTTCATGAATGTCCACCTCCCACGTAGCAGTCACGTCTTCAAACATACTCGTCTCCACCAGCTGACCTCTCTTCTCGTCCACAGGCCCCGCCTCCGTCTCCTCGGGCCCGCCCATCCACTGCCCCTCTTCGTCCTGAAGCTCCAGCGCGAGCACAGGCCGAATGAAGTCCGAGTCCATGTCCAAAACCACGCCCACGGATTTGTCACGACAAAACAGGGGACGCCATTCAGTGTCTGCCTCTGGCTTAGCCCAAAGTCGCGTCTCATGTCCTGGGTTTATGCCATAGAGTTGTCTAGCTTTGTGTTCCACGTGACCAACTTTCTCCATTTTGCTAAAGCGAACGATGTGGAAGTCTTCTGGTGCCGAGTTGCTCATCATGATCTTGAAAGAGTTGATATTGTGTTCGATCTCCGGTCCTCTGGCGTACTTGTACACAACCAGTTTCATAGGCTTGTGACCTTCAGCAAGTCCATACCATGTGATCAGCATACGCCAGGCGTCCTCATGCACAACGTCCACCGTGTGTGCATAGTCTCGTCTAGTCAGTATAGGTCCTGGAGGGCTGGATGGGCGCTGGCCGTAGTATTTGCGTGTACTGCAAATACTGAGATACTTTTTCAGCTGCTCCAACCACTCGGCCACTATGACATACCAAAAGTCTCCTTCAACCAGCTTTCGCTCTAACAGACTTTCAAGCACAGACTTTTGCGCTTGAAGGTCTGGAGAGAAAGCGGGGCTGGTGGAATGCCCAGCGGTCACTGTGGCTGTAGATGTGCTGGTGGAAGAGGCCGAGGCCTGGATTCCAGCTACAGCAGCGACAGGCAAGCTACAAGCAGCCGACGATGAAGGCGAAGACATCCCGAAACGACGTTCGCTATTCGCCTGTCGATGGAATGACGTCACCGCAGAAGCCAACATTGAGTTATCTATGGAAGAAACACAGTCATGCGCATTACTCGCGTTTCGAGGCTCAACAACACGGTGGTCAGAGCCAAGTGCGCAGAAGCCTACAAGTGGGTAGAAAGTTTCTAAGTGAGGCCAAAACACTGCTCAGCGGGTACCCCCGACAGGTAAACGGCTCACAGCTGACCCCCTCAACTTTGACCCCATTTGCCAAGTGGGCGCTAAAAATATCTGGGGAGAATTCCACGTGCTTATTGTTTACAAACAGCATAGCAGCTCGCTATCAAGACGCAGAACTCTTTTCCCATTTTTATCTTACCAACTGCGCAGTACGAGACTCAACTTGACCGGAAAAAAACCCCCAAAAAGTGAGATAATCAAAAGTTTTAGGATAAAGGAGAGGGTCAACCTCACAGGTGGTTCTCTCCCAACCTGCCTTTGTCTGGAACCAGCTGATCAGAAGACGTGTCGAGGGCAAAAATAGACTTTTTAACACAGTTGAGACATAAAATTCCAAAGAAGTCCTTCCTTTTCTGAAAACACACTCAAGGACTCTAATAATTCTCATATCAAACAATCATACTCGTGGAATGGCAACTTACCTGTAATCAGAACTACCGAAGAAAAAGGTATGAGTCCGTCAAATAAGAGTAAATCAGATTTCATGCGTCTCTGTAAATGTAAAAGTTTATATAGTCAGAGCGGCCCCAGCACGTGACGGACCAGACCGAGGCTTGACAGGGCGCCAAAACTGACGTCATCGCCCATCCACAACTCTGCCGCCCCGGGACAGGGGCAGTTTTTCCTTTGTTCATCTTGCCAAGCTCACCTTTTCCTAGTTCCTGCAGTACTTAGACTTAGTCTTAGACCCACCGATTTCTTTATCTGTTCAACTTTTTCTGTATTCCCTGTCTGCCTGCCCCCCCTCCCCCCTCTCTCTCTCTCTCTTTTTTTGTTGGTTATAGTAAACCACCTTCCCCTGGGCTCTCTTTTCACCTCCTCCCTTTACCATTTCCATGGGCTAGCCTACTCTCTCGTATGATTTTCTTTGTTTGTCCCACCTCCTTCCTCTTTTCCGTTCTCTCTGGGCGTGTG
>NW_004797295.1:1801847-1816412 GCF_000002075.1 Aplysia californica | reverse complement strand
GGGGTGAAAAGGTTTGGTGGGGCGGATATGAGTGTCCAGTCACCATTTCTTTCAACAGCATGAGATAGAGCTTTTTTATACTCAGCTCTATACTCTATATTGCACATAATCTCTTTTATGAATCCTCTCATTTATGATTTGCCTGTTTTCCGACTATTGTATTATTAATGATCGAGTTTCTTGGGGTTATTACAATTAGAAATTGCAGTTGTATGCTACATATGCAGTAAAAATACAAGTTTATTCTGTGCATATAAAACCTACCTCTAGATGTAGATCTAGATTCTACTTCTTTGGAATCCGCCGTGGCAGTGGGCAGTGGCAAGAACAATTTGTAAGTTACCAGAACTCGTGTTTCCGGTTCCCTGGGTTGCCACAGCGCTCCCCCGGCCTGGTGCCATGTGTCCGCTCGCTCATTTATCTTGCATTTCCGGGAGATACGGCACTACACAAGTCGAGGGGGAAAAACTTGACTAATTAATGATCTTCCCACAACAGGTGCAGGGCGGAATTTTCCTAAATCATTCTTCAAGGTGGAAAGAATCCAGTATAATATTTAGATATAATCCAAACCTTGTTGTTTTTGTTTGGGGTTGTTGTTTTTTTTTGGGGGGAGGGTTCAGCCAAAGTGGAGGAATTATAAATAGTTATCATGAATAGAACCATGTTACAGAAACGATATATTCGCTGAAGTTGCGCTCTTTTCAAGCAACTGCATTCTATTCGTTAGCTTTGTATTGCTACCAGGAGTCAGATCTTCAAGATTATTATCTTCTATGTGTATTTAAATGTTAACATAAATGTCCACGTGTATCCGAAATGTTAAATGACCCAAGGAGTATTTATAACCTCTTTGAAAGTAAGCTAATTCTCATATATGGGTTTTTTTATGTAGTCCTACCCTGTGCATTGTTTGTCCACGTGATTCCACAAGTGATCCAAGTAGTAAGATACGTTTATTCTCCTGTGTAATGGCATTTAAATAATAGCATAATTGAAGACAAAATTGACCGCTATTCTAGAAGTAAAGGAGTAATTAGGGGAACTTACAAATGGTCTCAATTCGAGTTTAGAGTTAGAGTGACAAGAGGTAAAACTGGGGGGGGGGGTACATTCATTTTTTCATTTTTATTTCTATTATTATTATTATTATCTTCATCATTAGTATGATCAATTACATGTACTTGCAATCACCTAATCTGTTTATCGCACACTGTCTAGTGAAAGTTATTCAGAGTGAAATGATCCTAGGGCCTTTGAATGCGGTATACCATTTATCGTTTAAGTTGAGTAGATCTGTTTATATCCAGCTTTCGAAACCTTTGATCCAAATTATCTCATTGACATAGATTTTACTTTTATATCCGGCTATAAATGTCAGCTTAAAAACCTAAATAGTTTTAAAAAATTAACAGATCTAACTCTATCTCAGTATCTTTTCTTTTGATTTTCGTAGTACTTTTGTTAAATTGAAAAAAAAGGAAGATTGCTCTCAAACGAAGCACATATGAAATTATTATTTACCGCTTCATGAGTTGCGTGAGTTCGCAAAACCGAGATCATAGAAGGCACACAATTGTTCGAACAAAGAACTATATTATTATAGAGACCAATCAATTTAACAACTTTGACATACATGGGAATACATGAATTATGTCATATATTGACAATACTAACAGGATTCTCTCCACAGTAATCTATTTGGCATACCCATTGTTTCACATATGTCTGTGCTGTGTGTGTGTGCGTATGTATCTGTATGTGTGTGTGAGTGTGTGTGTGTGTGTGTGTGTGTGTGAGTTTGTGTGTGTGTATCTCTCTCCCTCTGTGTGTGTGTGTGTGTGTGTGTGTGTGTGTGTGTGTGTGTGTGTGTGTGTGTGTGTGTGTGTGTGTGTGTGTGTGTCACAGATTTATTGTGGCCGGAGCATAATATCCGTTCTTGAACACACGTTCTCAGTTTTCAAAAGGCTGTGACATAATTCAGTCGAACCTGCTTTAACGACCACCTGTACAAGACAGTCACGCATGTACAAGCGACCACTTCCCACTTCCGCATTTGCATTAATTTGTTCTGTATTATGATGACATTGCCCAAGAGGACGACCTGTCTAAAATTACCGTTTTTCTCCTCCACAATGAATGGTCGTCTTGGACAGGTTCGACAGTATTTTTAACGTTGAAGTCTCCGCGTTGAAACCTTATTTCCACTAGCCTAGCGCTAATTAGGAGACTTTGGGAGAGATTGTGATAGGCCATAACATCCTGATGCAGAGACGCAGTATGTCCAGATCTATAAGCAGAGGACGGATCCTGTTGTGAAGTTGTGTAAACATTGTGGTTCCAACCAGCTCAAAACATCAACAAAGAAGCGCGCCTTTTGGCTAAAATTAGCTTCCTCTCTCACGTGCACCAAGAAATAGGTCAAACAAACGAACTGTCTGGGCTGGGTTCATTCAACACAGAGGCTAACTTGTTCTATTTTTAGTGTCGGTGCCAGTTTTCCAGGGAGTGAGGCCTTTGGTGAGGCTGCTCCTGTAAGCCTACTCTGTAGGCTACCCCAATGATACGGTCTCTGGGCTACCCCAGCGAGTCTAGAGCGCTGTACAGGCTTACCTGACCGCTGATGTCTGTGGCGGCGGTGTGCCGTGTGAGTGAGTCTGGGGTCCGGAAGTGTGTTCTACGTGAAGAGAGGAAAGATAAAACCGAGGGCCTTCAGTAGAAGACACAGGATAATATTTAGATTCTATATTCACTAATAATCGTAATTCACATGAGTATGAATGAACTAGTGTAAATTGCTTCAATTGGAAATCAAGATAGAGATTGGGCGCCCAGAGCAGACTAATTTCTTGTAGAAGGTTCAGCATTTAAAAGTCTAGCCGCTAAGCAATACACACGTTATATATCCCGGTTGTTTTCTGGATTTGTAGTGCAAGTACTGTCCTGTGGAATATTGCCTCGGTCAGGTATGCCTCTCTGAGTATATTTTGAAAATACTGAGGTAATTACTACTCATATATCAGAGCTTCAAGTAAAAAGCTTGCCTCTACCGCTGCCTAGTTTTTCATAAAATCAATCACCATGATATCCTCCTGCTCATCCACTACCAAATTATAGGCCCCTGGCTCTATAAAATACAACTTTAAAATTTTGTTCTACTGGCACATTTCAGGCTTCAGACCTTGTTATTCGTCAGCTCTGTGCATTAGCTGTCTCTAGATTCTATGTGTCCTTTCCTGTGTTGAAAGATTCTTTCATCAGCGTACATATTAGGATTATTAGGCCTACTTTGTCAGCAACAGAGCCCTTTCAGATTTCCCAACACCCTGAATCCTGTTGCCAAAAAATACATTTTGAGATTGCCATAATATATATGCCATGAGGGGACATTGAATTTTAAATACTTTGCTCTATTTATGGTAAGTAATATTTGTTTATATTTTGGATTTAGCTGGAGCTCTGCGGGTAGTTGGAGGATGCCACTAGTACTGATAGAAGGTCCTAACTTTCTCTCTGTTGTTTCCGTCTTACTATTTTTTCAGCGCTAATTGACCATTTTTTATCAATGTGCTTCTCAACTAGACTCAAACAAGCAAACAAGTCGGAGTTCTAGCAACTGTGACGTAAGCTTGGCCTGCACCTGGAAGTATGGATTTTCAATATATACATACATATGTTCATTTATGTCATGCATAGTCTACTCTTTCCTTAAAAAACTCAGTCAACTCAGTGTCTTGTACTTGATGTCCCCAGGCCCAGTGCTCGACCTTTGACATCACATGTATACACATGATGATAAAAACTACACTTTGTCAAGTTTAAGTTATTCAGGTTTAGCACAATAGCCAAAAATACTGCAGGGTATCATGAATGAGTATAGACCATGCCAAGGACCAAAGATGCCCTCTATGCTTTAATTTTAATGAAGAAACTGATGTATATATATGTTTCTCCCTTAGCATGACTTCTCGATCTGAAGCCATCAAATTGTACCGGCCTCCCAATGAGTGTGGTGAGGAGCGCTGCGGCACAGAGCTTTGGGAGTTTGTGTACTGTGTGGCCATACCAGGTGCTGTGCTCCTGTTGATTCTGATAATCCTCTCTCGGATCATGTGCTGCAGCAAATCATGGTGAGTGGCGTGTGCCTTTGCTTGCATGGATTCCTTTTCTACGGGTCTTGACATTGCTACTACATTTCTGATAGCATTGCCTCATGCGTAGACATTTTATGTGTCTGCACTTGTGCACATTTTTCATACTGGAGAAGATGTTTCTTTCACTACACTTTTTCACAAACTTGCTTTGGCTTCACATTGCTTGTGTGTTCATCATCTCTGAATTTTGACAAGTAATGTTATTTTCACTCCCCTTTCAGGTGAAGGTAAGAGTGATGATATATACATATATACACATGTGTGTAAACACTTGAGGTCAACAAGATCGGAGCACATCATACAACTCTACCCCTTTGTGCTTATCTGAGAGACGGTGCATTGTTTGCTAGGAATACTCTCTCTCATCAAAATATGCTTTGATCTGAATGTGCATGAACCCCCCCCCCCCCCCCCGTTTACTTAAATTGTATTCTTTTCATGAATTTTATTTATCCTAAGATGTTCCCAACTTGCTGTTTTGTATAGGTACTTTTTTGAATATTATTTAAATTATTTGACATTTTTATCTCATTAAGTAAGTCTTTGCTTCTTTTGATAAAGTCAACGTCAAAGGTGACTTGTTAATGAATGTGTACTAGATCTAGTTTCTGTTTTGCTTGAAAGCAGATATGTTGATTCATTCTGCCACTTTTGGATTTTTCAAAAGAGAAATTCTGAACTGGTGGCTAAAAAAGTTATGATACATGATTTTTTGTACCTCTTATTTTGTTTCCAGAAGAATGATTGATTCTAAGTCTTGTGAATATGACTATACTGTGTTTTTTCCTTGTATCTTTTTCAGTGCCTGTGGGAAGTATTCCTCATTTTCAGGAGATGCAAAGTAAGTGGTTATTGAAATGAAAAAATATTGCTTTTAGACTTAAACTGAAGCTTTGGGGAAAGAAGTTTGAAGCTATATAGAAGTCTTACAAGACTCAAGTCTGACTTTTAGCTACTGTCTGGTATCTGAGTTATCAAAACATGATTGTGGAATAAAAGTATATATTTGGAGACAGTTATATGTTCCTCACAACCACATTATGTTGGGCCTATGAGTGAAACTTAAAATAAAAAAGGAAATTTTAAAAATCTTCTCCAAGATCTCCGTGGCAAAGGGCAGAAGTTTTTTTCCCATACAAAGTGATACAAAAACTCACTGAAGATTCCAAGATATCACAATTGAAGTAAACAGTACAAGCTCAGTAGAGATACAAAGAATAATTATGATCAGACACTTAACCTTTTTTTCTTAAATTGGGATTGCAGAGAAGACTTCATGGATTGTGATTGTGACAAAATGTCCTTACCTTAGCTCTTTTCCTCAGCATCTTCCTTTTTGTACACTAGATGGGAGAATGAAAAGATAAAGTGTTAGTGTAAGGAAACTGTAAGAATGACATTCTAATCTTTTTCTCACCCCCTCCTGCCCCCCCCCCCCCCCCCCCTCATACTTCCAGTGACATCCAAATGGATACCTATAACTCTATCCGGCGTGCATCAGCCACTGTTCGACAAATGTCACACAACCGAGAAACAGCACTGTTAGGCAGCCGGGCAGGTTCTGTGACCTTGGACAGGTCATATCGACGTCAACCACGAACAAGAGATTCTTGCCATTCTGCACCTGGCACTTTGCAAAGGTGAAGGCATTTACTTGTTCTCCGAATGTTTCAAGAAGTAGAAAAATTAATGTGTGAAAGCTTCAGTAAACCATGTCAGCAGACTAAAACACAGTTTTTTCTGACAGACACTTGGATAAATTACTGCTTCACCAAAAATATTTTTAGTGAATAGAATAAGTAGTAAATATAATATATATACTAAAGCTCACGAAAACATTTATGTTATTTAGAAGATGAATAATTAACCTGCAACTCATTGTCACCTTCAGTATTTTCTTTTGCATTTAAAACTCTACAAATAATACTGAACTCACAGTACGAGGCTGATATCGAATTTTTTAAATTGTAAAAGTTGTTGAAACTAAGGGTTGACTTCATTTTGCAAGCAAATGACAGAGCTAAGTTTGCTACTAATTTGAGTCCAGACACAAATAGTATAGAATCAAGTTTACAACTGAAAACTCCAGCTCAGTTTTCCTTCTTTCATATTAACCTTTTACGTAAATGGGCATAATTGACCAACAGAGAAAATATGTTTTGTTTCTTTTATGACAATATCGTAATTTGCCATCATTGTTCCACTCTGTATGCACAGACAGCACCGGAGAGGACACGCTGAGAGAGACAACTCTGCAGAACCCCCAGCCTATTCTTCAACTACTGAGGATGAAAATGGAATGTGGCGGTAAATGAACTACTTTGTTATCATGAGTATTTTAATTTTATACATGTTTTTTGGGGGGGCTACTTTCTGCTGTTGCTCTAATAGGCAAGTATCTGCCCCACACTATTACATATTTTGGGCTTTGAGGTACTCGTAAGGTTTAGTAGTTCAAACTGATATTTAAATTTGTTTCAAACTTACAGTTCAGTAAAGATATCTTGAACTCATTAGGGGAGTTACCTGGTTCAGGATGTCACTGTTAAAGAAACATGCTTTTCTCTAATGCAACGAAGTGCTATAGATCTACTTTTTATCTCTGAAGTCCAAAGCCTGTTACTCATGATCACATGTCAGTGTCTTTGAAGGATTTTAACTGGGAGCGGAGTGCTGTACCAAGAAACATGTGATCATAGATAAAATTATCTATGCAGCGTGATCTGCTCTCCAAACCATTCGGATGAATTATGAGCTCTTCTCCTGAAACTTAATCGCAATGCTCAGGAGCTATTCTGACATAGTTTTTCAGGTTATGCTTTAAGTCTTACTCATTTCTTGTCCTGTGACCACTACCTTCTACCTGTTTACTTTATAATGGCCAGAGCAGCTTTCTTTTCCTGCCTATACCTGATGATGGGTTTGTCTTGCTAGCCAAAGGAACTAGAAACCTTTTCTCAAGTCATCCATGTTTTGTTCTAGTTTTGTTTAAATGAGCACAGCGACAATAAAGAGACAAAAGGGTCTGATGTCTCACTTTGAGGAATATGTGGTTTCAAGTCAACCATGTTACACACTTGTTTAAATGTAAAACCTCTCGCTCGCCCTATCCCTTTTTGTTTGAAAATAACTACTGGAAAATTTACTCTCCCGCTGATTGCTAACAATCCGATCCTGTCAAAATCAATTAGTTCAATCTCAGATGTTTTTCTGCCGCAGAGATATTATGTGAGCATAAAGATTTCTTTGAAAAGCTCTACAGTGAACTGAACTTTACAGTACATTGATTTTCATGACCAGCTTTCAGTTTACGATGAAAGAGATTACAGGGAAGGATGTTGTATTGCCATTTAGCTCACTGAGGCTATGTTTCAAACAATATTATTTAATGAAACTTGAACTCCATACAGAACTGCTCATTGTTCTTGACTTTCCCTAGAACTCCCATTCAGTTAACTGATGTGACAAAATACATAATTGCAGACTTCACTCAGAAATTACACATGATACACCAAGAAATAATAGTAATAATTTATTCTAGGTTTAGTAATAACAGATTGTATGCATATAAAGCACATGCACTTTGCAATTTCATTATTACCCTGGGATACCCTCATAACATTCCAAAACATTCTCAGCTTCCTACGAAGCGTTCAGTTCAAGCTGCCATTTTAGAGGCACTGTTAGAGCCATTTTCAAAAGTTCCCCTGCTTGCTTTTTTTTCCAGCAGGTCACGTCAGAATAGATACTCAGACCAGCCTGCACCACCACCACCTCCCCCTTACAGCACACTCCCAGATGATGTATTTCTTGGGTATGTTATGCAACAAGTATTCTTTTTTTATATCCTTCATCCCTTCTCTCCTGCTCTCTATAGTTCACGGCTCTTAAATAAATTTCTTTTCATCTCAGAATCAATTCATATGTCTATAGTTTTATTCTTTTATCAGCTCATATGACCATATTACAAATGTTGTTTGTTTGTTGTCTTTTAGAAATTGTTATTGCTTCATGCTAGTTCCTGCATTTGATTTACATTTTATCATAACATTTTGCATAAAAAAACTACTTGTAATTTGTTCTTATTATTTTTTAATTTCACAAACCTGGGGTGAAGTACTAGTATTTTGTTTGTTAAACTTAAGTCTTAGACTGTCTTTAATCCTTGTGGGAGAGAACAGACTACTTATAGGCTCTGTAGGTTTTTCTACTGGAGTAGATTCTGTCTTCGACCATAGAGTTCAGACTGGTTGATTCATGTATCTCTGTAACAATAATTCAACTCCTGTCAGCAACAAGCTGCTCCCAGCGGCTCACGCTCAGAACCACTTTCCGAGTTAGCAGATCTCTTTTACCAAAAGTTCTTTCATAAGATGAAGAACTATCAAAAGAGGTTAATTTTTCTGATTTAATGAACAATTTAGTGTCACTTTTAGATTTTGCACCAAAAGAGGGTCCTGGCATAGTGGGTTTATCCCCCTCGGATTGTAATTGCTCATATGACTATGACCTTGCTGCCTTTTGTTCACAGGCCAGACTTCCTTGGATCAGAAGACAGAACCCAAGCTTCTGCTAGATATGATGAAAGCCCTGAACACAATGGCAGTGGGGCCCAACCTTTACTTCCTCAACATTACATGAGATAGTGAAAGAAAGGCCTTTGCAGAATCAATTTCACAATGATGCTTTGATACAATACATCTTTGTACCTTGTCTGGCTATATTAGTAATGTTACATTATAAATAGACAGATCAATTAAGAGCACAATGTATTGTCTTAGTGTCTGATGTATGTGGTTGCTAACTACTAGTAAGGTATTAAATAAGTGGAGGTGGGAGGGGGTTATTGCTAACACACCATTCTTTCTCCTTCATTATTGTTACCTTTTTTTCATACATTGTTCAACAGCTTTGGTAACATTGTTATTCTCTGCTGTTATTTGACTCGCAAACAAATGAAAATTCAGCTTTATTCTGGACACATTCAGGACTATCAGGCAACAGTCATGTGTTTCTTGTTGTAAAAATTTTCACCGTTACTGTTTCCATGCTGTCAGAGCTTTTGAGAGCGATTTTTAATCTTAAATATGTGTCAAATCTCAATGTATAATCACTACTGTACTTGTCCATACTTAGGAAGATAATTATGTGGTCTTTTCCACTGCACCTCATTTAAAAATCTCTCAATAGGAGTTTGGGACAAAGTATTTGATTAAATATTATCATGCTGAGCACAGCACATTCTTTGATTATTCCTTGATAATAAAAGAGAGGTAGGTTTTGTTGACTGTAGGCCTATGGTTTGTTTGTTCCCATTTCTTGCATTAAAGATTTTCCAGTGTCTTCTTTGAGCCAAAACATTTCAAGACATTCATATTTTCAATTTCCAAGCCATTTCGCACATTACCTCATGGCCGTGTGTGAACATTGTGCTTGAATATTTTGTTTTTAGTTTTGTCTTGTTCTTTTAAAAGGATAAAAACGTCAGGGTTGATTATGTAGAAGAAAGATTTTTTCTTATTGACGAGTTTGAAATGTCCTTATTTTACTCCCAGTACACATGGATGAAAGTTTCATCAAATCACAATTTACTATTGGTTTGATAATTTTGAGAACAGCCAGATTTTCCTTTGCTTAGGTGCAAAAGCTACATTTTTGGCTCAGTCTAATTAAATCCTTCAATGTCAATTTATGAGTTTTATTTTCTAGGTCATGATCGGGTCCATTTGAATCATAGCCAACGACTGCTCGATCAGAAGGTTACCAGTACCAGTATGTGTGGCATGACATTGAGTAGTCAGATATTTTGTCAGTTCCTGTAATGCAGCCCTGATGATTTCCCTGGTCAAACTGATAACATAAAGCAAAGATCTTTTTGTATCCTTTTATTGCATTTACTGGCCAACTGCATTTCCTAACAGGCTCCGACCTCATCATGCAGATTAGATCCATTTAGCCAATGGACATCTGTTCTTGTCTAATCTTGTACAAATCAAATGGAATAGCCAAGGTAGGGATAGGGATGATGGCTGAATACCTGATGTTTTCAGAAATTCCTTTATGCATTTTTTTATTTATTATTTTTATGAATGAGTTACAACTGCTTTATTTTAGAGATCAAATAAAACATTGTTCCGAATGTTCTGTGAGTGTGTTTTATTTTTCAAACAATAAATTTTCCTCTTATTTTGTTTATGTTTTTAACATAATGTGTAGACACAATTTAGACAGGATGCCGTCTGCTTTGACTGTGCTTTTATCTTGTCATGAGGTCAACTTGGGTACATATATTACGTACGGTACTAACAGGGTCACTATATTTTTTAATTTTTATTGTAGTAATTTAAAAAAATAATAATAACAATAAATTATAACGGAAATATTATGATAATAAATTTCATGTAAAAGTGTATTTTTTCCGCAAAGAAAGTGCACAATGACAAAGTGCTTTACAATAAATAACATGTGCGCCCAAAATCATGTAGCAATAGAATAGAATAGAATAGTGATTCTTTTGCTCTCTCTCTCTCTCTCTCTCTCTGTCTCTCTCTCTGTCTCTCTCTCTGTCTCTCTCTGTCTCTCTCTCTGTCTCTCTCTCTGTCTCTCTCTCTGTCTCTCTCTCTCTGTCTCTCTCTCTGTCTCTCTCTCTGTCTCTCTCTGTCTCTCTCTCTGTCTCTCTCTCTCTCTCTCTCTCTCTCTCTCTCTCTCTCTCTCTCTCTCTCTCCAATGCATGCTTGAGTACAACAGACAATCCCACAAAAATTTGCACACACATCCAATACATGACCAACACATGACGCACTCAGCCACTTTTTATGGAACAGCATGAATTTAATAAAAATATATTTACTAAATGTAAAAGTAACAGAACATGTGGTCGCTTTTAAGGACAAGCGGGCTAACACAAATTTCGGGGGTTTTCAGAAATATTGATCTACACCAAAAGTGGATATTGCCCTACCTATAGGAGGAGTTTGGTTTCATTGGTGTATATATATTTTTGTTTGGTTATAGAGAAAACTCTCCTTGTCTTTTAAAGAAACTGAACAAGGGGCAAAAACTTTATCTTCAATTTTCTCAAAACAGCATTTTTCGGGATAGCCCCCTTGTACTTAAATTAAAAGCGACCATATGGCATGTTGGTCGTTACACATCAAAGCTGGCCAGAAACAAAAATGCGTTTTAAGAACCATACGTAGGCCTATAATTTGAGTTTTTATAATCATAAATAGTTGATGGGAAATCAACGTTCCTTAGAAGGCCTGTCAATTCGTGTTTGTAATAAAATGTGAGGCAGCGTGGTGGAATCAGGCTCTCGTCAAAATAATCAAAGTGAACAAACTTCTTTTTCTGTTGGTTTGTGAATTTTTTTTGGGCTCATCACCTTTCATGCCCATTAAAGAACTCATTTCTGTGTGGATTTTTCAGAAAAACGTTGATTAAAGGCACAAAAAATGTAAATTTTTAGTTACCACGGACTCTTAAGCTAAGGAAATAACTTATAATCTTTGGTTGCCATTTTCTCACTAATTTTACCTTTGAAAACAGGTGACCCCCACCTCGTTCTCGCAAATATCTCGACTTGTATTCAAGATGAAGTGATATTTCTTCTTCCAAATGAACACAAGTGAACAAGCTTTAAGATAATACCCAAAACTCCACATGCCCAAAAATTGACGAGAGCCTGATTCCACAACGCTGTCTCACAAATGATTTGTGCGTTGGTATGGTATAAGTAGCCTATGCTCATGTTGATAATGATCGACTTATTCTTGTAGAGTCAAAATCAATTGAATTTCTAATGGAAGAGATGTCTTTTCCAAATATCCGTATGCAAGGCTGCTAACCGTCAGACTTTATTCAAATAAGTTTTTAAACCATTATGAAACTACCATCCAATCTTCAGGAAATTTTCACAGAGTGAAGAAAAGAGAGTTGAATTTTTGATATATGGAATAGATTTTTGTTGGTGGTGTCTGGAGTGTGGATTTTCACGGATTTTTCGCAAACTTGAATGCTACCTCAGGAAAAAATTAATTAAAATTTTTCTAATTCGTTAAGGATTTTTTAAAAAGACAAATTTTTAGATCTAATGTTTGTGAACACGCATGCAAAAAACAATCAATTTCCATGAGCGATAAGTGCGGTATTCATTATACGTAAGACATGTCAATAAAATCCAATAGGGCGGTGTATCCATGGAAACAAAACTTTTTTCTCAAATTTGATTGCGGATTTTAAGACTCTTTACTATGCTTGTTATATGTGTGAAATTTGGTAAAATTTGGTCCAGTAATAAGCGAGATAGTCTCCAGGTGTAGCCCCCCCCCCCCCCCCCTTAATAATTAAAAATAAAACCGTTACATTCCGCACCCGCACTATCTTTTCTTTCTTCGATGCAATTTCGTCTCAAAAGATCACACGTGTTTCCCTCTCCATTGGTTAGTTCGCAGATATAAAGAGAGCAGTGAGAGTGCATAATTCAGGAACCACTGTGATTTTAAAAGGTGGATAAGGGGCGGGGAGGCGGGGGCTAATACTGCGAGAACGAGAGATCTATTTAGTGAGCATGAACATGGCGAGGGGTTGGAGGGGCGAACAACAAGTGCAGGTTGGCAGGAGGCAAAATAATATACAATATGTAATACTGTGTGAGGGACCAAGGGTGCAGTAAGCTAGAGGAGACTTTAGTGACCAGACCGGGTAACTTAACGAGACAAAATTTAAGTGTCCATACTATGGTGTTTGTCAATATTCTGTCGGAATCATTTTTGGGGGGAGGGTGGGGTTGGAGTACGGAGGCAAGGTGTTGACCACACCGATGTTATGGATTAGAGCTGTTTGTTTTCTTCTTCTTCTTCTTCTTCTTCTTCTTCTTCTTCTTCTTCTTCTTCTTCTTCTATCCCGTGGTTGGGGCAACCGTGGGGGCACCACTGCATCTGAAAACCAGCTCTCGCAATCTATTTTGTCCTCTGCTTTCCTCAGATTGTCACCCATCGTCTTTCCTGTCCACTCTGCAATGTTGTCCTCCCATCTCCTTCTCTTCTCTTTCCTTGTACGTTCCTTTGCAGGGTTGTTTTGGCAAGTCCAGTGGGTCTTGTGACATGCCCATCCCATTTTAATTTTCGTCTCTTCACTGTGGTCAGTAGATCTTCATACTGCCACACTGCGTTGGTGATTCTCTTTCGTACATTAGCATTTGAAACGTGGTCTTCGTACGAGATGTCAAGGTGTCTGCGGTAACATCTCATCTCTGTGGTCTGAATCTGTTTCTCTAATTGTGTAAAACAGCGCTTAAACTTAGGCCTACACAATTAAAATTTAGTTTAACACTCCGATACGCGCGACGCATGAAAAGAAAGCCTACAAGTACCTTCAGCTTATACTTGTTCTTTGTTGTTTCTCTAGCTAGAGCCGCTTTTTCAAAAGTGAAGCACGTTTTGTTCATTTCAGTGGCCCGCGCTCAAGACAACACGCTGGGGCTCGAACAAAAGCCTAGGCCTAAATATATATGCACAAGGCGGATTTATTGTTCTTTGAAATTATCTTTTTGTGTCTGAAAGGGCGTTTAACTCAATACTTTTAAAAAAATATAAATATAATTAAACAAAACAATAGGATATGCCATTCATGATGTTTCCCGTGAGCTAGTAAAACTGATACTGTAGCTGACCAAAACCATATACCCCCCCCCCCCCTTTTTTCCCCATCTTGTGGTGTGACCAAGTCCAAGTTAATGGATTTACTTTTAAATTATAATCTCTTTAGTTTTAGAAAGAGTTTTACGGCACTTGCAACGCACTCTGGTCATATAAGTGCCAGTGTTAGAGGTGTTTAAACAAGACAGTAACAATGCACAAAAAGGAGGAGAGATCAGGACGATACATTTTTTTAAATGGATAATTAAGGGTTGTCTCTAAAATGACATTATACAGCATGTGCATGTATGTGCGTTTGGCTCTCACATAGGGATGGTTTTACAGTTTATCTGTCATCGATCTACTTTTTTTCTATCCCAGCGGCCATAGCTTCCAAATTATTTAAAGCATAAATTGTAGCCTATTATGAGGACATGTTCAACTTTAGTCTACCATAAGAGGTCTTCCAATTAATTGGTCTATGGGGGGGGCTTTTAAAAATTACTCTAGCTGGCGCTAGAAAATATTCAACACGAGAACAAAGAAGAAGGAGAATTTAATCAAAGTTTTAACATAGGCATACATAGCTATTAGATTCATAGCTCTTCAACTGTCAAATCTAGAAAAACAAACAAACAAAAAAACAACAATAATAACAACAACAAACAAACTAACAAACAAAAAAAACCCAATCAATTTAAAAAACAACCCAACCTTGCTCTGATGGGGAAAGTTATACCTGTTATACCTCATGTAGGCCTACTATTTCTCCC
>NW_004797295.1:1798858-1801704 GCF_000002075.1 Aplysia californica | reverse complement strand
CAGTGAAAGAATGGGGGGGGGGGGGGGAGGAGGAGAGAGCTTGAGAATAAGAGGGAGGGATCCAGGAAAAGAAAAATAGAGATAGATAGCAGAGAGAGCGAGAGAGAGAGAGGGGGGGGAGAGGAGGAGAGAGATAAAGAGAGAGGGAGAGAGAGGGAGAGAGAGGGGGAGGGAGAGAGAAAGCGAACGAGAGAGAGCGAACGAGAGAGAGAGAGAGAGAGAGAGAGAGAGAGAGAGAGAGAGAGAGAGAGAGAGCGATAGAAAGAGAGTGAGCGAACGAGAGAGAGAGATAGATAGATAGAGAGAGAGAGAGAGAGAGAGAGAGAGAGAGAGAGAGAGAGAGAGAGAGAGAGGGGGGGGATCTCGAAAGGGGGGGGGGGGCACCCTCGTTAGCACGAGTTTATACGTTCTTATACGAGTCCATTTTCCTCTGCAACTTTGTGTAGCCTAGGTCAATTTTTAAAGGCACACATTTTCTGGCAATCACCGTTTGTAGTTTTATTTTCGATTTTCGAGTCACTTCCCTTGATTGGGCTGATTGTGTTGGATGGATGGAAGGATTGCAACGTCTTTCAGTGATGTTGTCATCTGTTTTCAGCTCGTTGTGCAATGGGAATCTAGACTCTATATTTAGGCTAAGTTCAATGGTGTTGTAGCGTATTATATAGATCAAACTGTTGATTGATCGGACTCAGTGTCAGCGATTCCAAGGTTTATACACTGGGAGGTAAGACTTGAGCGGACTCAAATCTCGCAGACAATTTACTTTACAAAACAACGAGCGACCGCTCTGAACTCTATCATGAATTTATGCTCAATATGGCCATCAAAATCAGTAGGGAAGACGGAAGTCCTAAAGCATGTTACTAGATCTAGATCTAGATCTAGATATCTAGATCTAGATCTAGATACAATGTAACTACCTCTACAAATGATGAAATTGCAGTGGTTTACATATCTCCAGCGCAAAGTTTTGAATAATATAATATAGTTTATTAATTAGAAATCTTTAATATATGGCCACCTCTATTCTCACCCCGGGTGAGAATACCGCAGGCGAGTCTTTTGACTTTTGGCTATTCTCACCCGGTGGGCATTCACCGTTATAGTATAGCCTAGGCCAACCAGTTAATCGTTCACCCTGAACCACAGAATTCTACACTCTCTCTCTTTTGCTATCTCTAATGTCTCTATCTTATAAAACGTTCTAAATTCTACTAGATCTAGATCTACTGTTAGTGTTAGCGGCTGGATTGTACTTTACCGGACCACCCGTCTCGGCCCGTGATTACTACGCACGCCTAGCCTAACTACGCACTCATAGTACTCTGCGTGCGGACAAAAGGTAGTTCCGCGGGCGACTTCGCGCACGCACAGCGAAGTCAGCGGCGACTGGCGAGGCGAGGTGAGCGAGAGGTGGTGGTGGTTGAGAGTGGGCAGGGGATTTAACTTTGGTGGACCACCGTGTATCATACCAACAACTATAATAAAGAAAACACACAAAAATGCGAAACAATAACATGAGCGGACAGTCGTGTTTACATATCAATGGGGGGGGTTTCAGGGGGGCTAGCCCCCCTGCCAACAATAATTTAAAGACACTCACACACACACATATAAACAATAGCATGATAAGTCGCGAGCAGGGCCAATGGGGTTGCAATTATGCAAATGAGCTCTGGTGCCCATCTCTAGCCCTCCATTGTACTTTGCCGGACCAGGAGTAGGCCTAGGGCCTAGGCCAAGCCAGCAGAGTCGCGAGCAAATAAGAATAGTGGACCACGTGATTAGATTGACCAATTAGCCTCAAGGTGTCAGGGTCATGGGTCAAAGGGCACAGTGGCACGGTCGTGATGACTGAAAAACCCGGTAAGAGACGGCAGTCGATTGCTGGCAGTTGAAGAGGGAGGACGTAGAAAACTGAGTAGGAGAGTGAGTAGTCACTGAGTAGGGGAGCTCGGACACGAAGAACAGCGGGCCACTAGGCACCAGGGGCGCCACAGCGAAAGTAGTTCCGACCGGTGGTCCGGTAAAGTACAATCTTACCGTGTTAGCCTAAAAGCGTGCAATTTTGGGCGCTTTTTCGGTAGTTCCCACCCCGCATAAATTGTTATTCGCCGGTTTTGGCCCCAAGAGTAGGGGGGTTTCAGGGGGGCTTGCCCCCCTGACCTAATAAAAACAAGGTGGGGGGTTTCAGGGGGGCATGCCCCCCTGAATTTTACCACAATTTAATGTTTTGCAGTTGTTAGGTTTGACATCTTAGCTTGCCGCGAATCAAACGTATATAGATCTAGATCTAGATGTAGGTCAGGCTCTATCAAATAAGGGGGGTGGGAACTACCGAAAAAGCGCCCAATTTTGTCTGTGGGCAGTGGAGAAAGAGAGAGAGAGAGGAGACGCGCAAGAACTTCCGGGCAAAAGAAAATGGCGACCCGCGTAGTTCGGCTCGATTCGGAAAGTTAAACAGCCGTAGCATCTTTGTAGACAACCAAATTAATTTACTTTTGTGTTTTAACATCATTTTAAAACTTTGTTTTGGTCAATTTGATCGTCCGCACCGATAGACAGTATTCAGAAAGAGAGAGAGGGGAGGAGAAGATCTTGCGAGAACTTCCGGGCAGAACAAAATGGCGACCCGCGTAGTTCGGTTCGATTCGAAAAGTGAAATAGCCATAGCATCTTTGAAGATGATCAAATAAGCTTACTTTTGTGCTATAACGTAATTTTTTCTAGGCTTTTATCAATTTGATCATCCACACAGATAGAAAGTATTCCGAAATGAGGAAAAACAGGTCTTGTTTCACACCGGGTGAGAATAGTCTACGCTGGCAAGTCTCACCCGGGGT
>NW_004797295.1:1774060-1798758 GCF_000002075.1 Aplysia californica | reverse complement strand
GTGAGAATAGTCTACGCTGGCAAGTCTCACCCGGGGTGAGAGGTAGATCGTATTTCTATTCTCACCCCGGGTGAGAATAGCGACTTCCTTTGAATATCCAGTCGAGGATGCGTAGTAGAGTTTCGTCTGGATCTAGATCTAGGCGCGGCCAGAATTAAACGCAAGAAAGTAAACAATTGCCCTAGAATCTAGATTAGATTCTATAATAATATAACAAAGTAACAGGATCTAGGGTTCACAACCTGAAAGCAGGAGGACCACCACGCACCACAGGACAGGTAGAAGTAGATCTATACCAGTAGTCTGTCTGATTTTATTTCATTTAGAAACTGGCTAACTCATTCTGGCTAATCTAGATGTAGATCTATACTAGATTTCTAGAAATCTAGATCTACGAGGGACATCCAGAAAGTAAACTTGTACCGTTTTCACATCTCTCTGAACTGGGTTAGGATATTCCCGATTGTGCACCACAGTGAGTTGATGTATTCAATACTGAACTGGAAAGAGCCCTCAGCTTCCATGATCTTGCCATTGTAAACAACAATCTACAAAGCTTGTAAAACACCTCTCTCAGTTTTTTTCCCTGCCAGTTTACGCACCACATTGTATCGAACATCCTACACCCTTTTGAAGCTTCTGCATGATGTCTTTCAAGATTGAAAATTATGCTGACAGTGAAATTCGGTCCGTTATTTATTCGTTTTCTGACTGGAAAAGAACACGAAGCATTTAGCGACGTTCATAGAGACAGATTTCTGAATACTGAAGTGTATGGTGAAAATGCAATGGGCGAAAGCATGGTGCGGAAATAGGTTCGCATGTTCAAAGAGGGACGAAAAAATGTGCATGATGAACCCAGGAGTGGGCGTCCATCTTTGGTCAGTGATGATTTGATAGAAAAAGTTGACATTAAGGTAAAGGAAGACAGGCGTTTTACCCTTTCTTCACCCTCTTCAAACTTTCGTAAGATTTCAAGGTCGCTTTTCTGCATGAAATCGTCACTGACCATTTGGGTATCGAAAGGTGTGCTCGCGCTGGACAGGCAAGGATCAGTTATTTTAGTAGAATTTTTGGGAAATGGGATGACAGTTAACTCTGATGTGTACTGCAACACACGTAAAAAACTGCGTAGAGCGATTCAAAACAAAAGATGCGGAATGCTTAGCGACAGCATTGTTTTGCTTCACGACAATGCAACTCTTCACAAGTCTGCACAGACCCAAAACCTGATCGCCTCCTTCGGATGGGAACAGTTGAGGGTCCCATCGTACAGCCCAGACCTGGCTCCGAGTCACTTTCATCTGTTCCTGCATTTGAAAAAGTTTTTGGCTGTGCAGGTCTTCGACTCAGACGCTGATCTCACAGGAGAGACTCGACATTGGCTGACATCGCAGGCGGCAACTTTCTACGATGAGGGCATTCAGAAGCTCGTCCCACGCTACGACAAATGCCTCAATAGTTCTGGTGGCTACATGGAGAAGTAGTCATATATATTAGAGCTGTGCCCATTCGATTTCACTATTGGACATTTATGATTTTTGCTCTATTCACAGCCATTCGAAGCGTGTGTGAGTTTTTTCCATAACGGATTTCTTCTAATTTTTCTCAACCGGTAGTAAAATTAAAGCATAATAAAATATCTAAATTCACTGAGGTAAATTCAACGTTACGTTCAAGTTGATGATTACGGGACAGAGTGATAAGATGAGCCAGTAGGAGTTGTAAAACATGCCTCTAAAAGTAAAAGGCATTTCTGATGCCATTAATAACTCAATAGACCATCGCTTCGAAGCGCTGCCGGATATTTTGTGTACATTGCATACTGAGGCGAAATGGGTACCCACCACCGCAGCGAATGGTTTTTTGTATACTTTTTTGGGCATATTTAACTCCCCTTTGACAATGTGATTCAAAGGGTGTAAGGCTTATAATGAGTACCCACCGTCGCTTTGAAGCGCAGCGAATGTTGGTTGGTTTTTGTTTTTTTTATTGTAGGCCGACAGACTTACTTAGCTCTCCTAGTACAGTTTGATGCGACTCGACATTCGAAGCACAAGGTTATAAATGTTGTGATGTGATGTCATCGCATCGCGGTGTATCGTGCATGATTAGAGACAGTCGTGTTTTAACCACAAAAAAAAAAAAAAAAAAAAAAATCAGCCAGCCACTATAGCCTACTTGTGGGGAGATCATCTAAAAGGTATACAGTTTGTAGGTAGGCCTAGGCGCGATGGGGGGATGGCAGGCGGGGACAAATGAAATGAGAGATTAAGAGTACATATTATAAACCGTGCTGGCTAGGCTAAAAATGCACATTCTTGATGTTACACTCACATTGCCCTTTATCTCAATCCCTATTCCATTGTCTGTGCTCTCTCTTACTTCATGGCTTCATTGTAGATTTTTGGAGTACATTTTGTTCCTTTGCTTTTGTCCTTTTGAGGCCGGTTCTTTGTTCACTGCACTGTTGTGTAATTTTAGAGATTGCATAGAGGTCCTTGAGACTACAAATTTGCATTCCGTTTCTGTTCTATTTGTTCAGAATTATTTATGCATAATTTTTAGCGTTATTATTAGGCCTTTTATGCTGCCAACAGAATTCTCTTGAACCTTTTAACCATTTATTGCTTGAAGTCTTTACTTTTATATTAAATCTGTGCAGTTAAATTTGATCAAATTGTACCAAACCAAACACACTCCAAGTATAGTTTGGCTATTGTTTGAGAGGATTTTAAGACATTCAATTTAAAGAAGCCCTCCAAAAGACAATACATACACATCCGAGCAAATGTCGCGCTTCGAAGCTTCGATGATTTTTTTAAAACTCAAAATCACACAGCACTATCCTATATATATGAGGTATTTATTATATTAAAAAATTAATGGGTTTGATTGGGAAAATTATTTCTTTTATAATTACCACCCTGTTTTACATATTTTAATTTCAAGTACTTTCGATATATTAAATTTTGCCATGGACAATCAGTTAAGCTGTCATGTGTGTGAGTTACTACAACAGTCAACCTGCACATTTCTGGTACTAGTGCGCACATTTTCAATGCTCCGAGGCATTTGTATTACAGGCTGTTTGTTTTTATTGGCGTGTATTTAGCACAGAGATATCAAACATGCAAAACTCGAGTTTCAAGGAGCTCTGACAATATGCCATTTCTTGACTTAAATGCTATTTTTTTCTTTGTATTGGCAACACTATTTTTGATAACCATCCACAGGGATGTGTGATAAATAGTTCATCTCGAAATCTGATCCAATTTTTCTTTATATTATTATCTGAAATTCAAATCATCCTCCATGCATGATGGAAAACAACACATGTATAGCATCATCACTGAGAGTCAAATTAATCAGCCTCCAGGTTCACCCTGGCACAGCGTGATACACACACTGCTGGTATGGTATTAAGAAACATCATCACACCTTACTTGTAGTGTGTGTAAATTGTTTGAATTTCCTTGAATCCAGTTACATGAGGGTTGGTGCTTGGTGGTGGGATATGATGGAAGACAGTGTGGGGCTACATTGGGCCATATCATGTGTGAATTTTGTTTGAGTTTGTGTGTGATGTATATGTTGTGTGGTTGTTTGACAATGAAGGTATGGATCAGTAAGTGACAAAAGTGGATTAGTTGGCAGCCTCTGACCAGTATTGGTTAACATAGTCACGTGATCTTGATCCGACGCAAACGCAATTTAAAAAATCATAAAGCACAGCTAGCAACACTCTTTTGCTTTGAAATCAAACAATGCACATGCACAATCCATCCATCTGCCTTCTTATCTATATTGGGTACAAAATACGGTAAAAGAACTTGAGAACAAAGCGAACAGGAAAAGAGAAATAAGACGGAAACTCATTTAGAGGAGTGAAGAAAGGAAAAAAGGCAGTGAAAGGGAGAAAGAGAGTTAGAAGTGAAAAAAAATAAAAGTTTAAGGTAAGACAAAGGTCAATTTAGGTTAAAGGATTTCAAAATAGAGATATTACGTCAAAAGTATAAAAAAGAAAAGGTTAGAAAGTAGCATTAACTGCCTGTGTCTCTGTATTTTCCTACTCAGTTGCAATACTGTTTATTATAATATAGTCAGTAACATTAGTTTTCTTCCATGCACTTCTCTCTTAATGGAGGATAAGAATGGAGAAAGGAAACCTGCTACTCAGAAATCATACTATACAGGTATTCCTAAGTCAGTAAGGGATGTGAAAATAAGAATTGTTTTGTGATTCTCTAAATAGTATGATAACTGACAAGGGTTATTAGCATAATTTATTATCTGTTCCTTCAAACTTTGTTCATTTTTTAAAAAGTTGTCACTGGTATTTTTATTTGGCAGATGAATGTAATCTGAGTGAAATGGAAGGTTCAAAGTCTTCACCTAAAAGGGGAACCCGCAGTTTGACTGCTCACTATTCAGCATGTTTGTTACATGATGCAGCCATAGAGGAAAAACTGCAGGGTCTAACTATAGCGTCATGCAACTCTGGCCAAGGAGAGAGGAATGAGCATCCTGGAGAGCCTGTTACAGGTAATGTATTTTCAACATTGCAGTTGTTGCAAATATTGAATTGATATTGAATACATCTTCATTGTTCTCATGTACTATGCCGACAGTATTGCAGAGAATAAAATAGATACTATTAGTTTCACAATCTAATCATTTAATTTGTTCCTGAGGAACTAGTTGCATTTTCTTTTTTACCTGCTAATTTTGGGTATGGTTCCTTTACTTTTTCCAGTTAATGTTATTCTTCTTGTTTCTATGTTTCATCAGGTGGGGACCAGGTGCCCTTCCTTCCAGAGAAATTGGTGGTTCCAGATGTGATGTCTTGCAACTGCTGTAAGGTCTCCTTCACAGATAGAGAAGATCAAGTGAGGACAAAATCATCTTCATTGTAGGAATTTGTAGAAGAATTATTGATGCTGGGGTGTTGAATTATTGTAATTTTGCCAAGGATTTTAAGATGTTTCACATTTTATGAAGCGTTTAGTGTGCTGTTTAGGGGAGTTTTGTTCAATGTGCAAAGTTTGACAAAAGTTGAGAGATGATGCAAAAATAATTGATCGTGGTCACTATGACTTTTGGTGATGTATTGATCTCCTTTATATTTTTAGCTTAAAAGATATCTTATAGTCTTTCGCCCTCCCCATAGAAAGACTCTTATAACTTACATAATTTTACTTTAATAATTTGGGCATCCCTCAGTCCCTTCAACTTATTATTTTATCATATAGCTTTTGTTATTATTCACATGAATGTGCCTTGTAAATCTTTACCAATTTGTACGGGGGCTCTCGTGGCCTAGAGGTTAAGGTGTTGACCTCTCATTCAAAGATCCCAGCTTCGAATCCGGGAAGCGACTGAAAAATTTTCTTCTCTAAAATCGTCTCCTTTCACCCCCTTTCCAGCCCCTCACCTCCTTGCCCCCTCCTCTGGGCTCATGACTCTTTCTGCAGCCTTTCTGCTGCTACTCCTTGGCTCCTTCTTACTGCTGTCTTTCAGCTATACCCCTGATCTTCTGGTAGGAAAGATCTACATCTAGCCTTCTCTGAGAAGGGCAAAAAATCTTGGTGGGCCCGTGTGCCAGTTGCGCAGTTTAAAGATTCCTTGGTGGTCCAAAATCAATAAGAGTAGGCCGCCACCCGCGCAAAATTCCAAATGTCCTACCAACTGAAAAAGTTTAATGTGTCCCGCACGCTCATATGACCTTTCGCAGTTGCGAGCGCCGTAAAACACTTACCAAAAAAACAACAAAAACAAAACAATTTGTATCCATTTGCAGGTGGGTGTTCCGAAGAAAATTAAGAACAGAGCACTTTTTATAAGCATACCACTGAAGATAATACTTTATTATCCGAGAGGAAAATTTTTTGGGGCTGCACAGGACCATAAAAACACATGCAGGTATACATACAAATTAAAATTATATATTACTCTCATTTAAATTCAATATGAAAAGAGAAGTAAAGCTGACAAAATGTACATATGTATATCACCTCAGATGCATAATTCAACCTCATGCAGGAATTTAATTACAAGACCTTTAGGGTTATATAGATACTCAAAAGAGCAATGCACATTGATGTTTATTCTGACAATAGCTTTATAATGCTAGATGGTAAAAAATTTCATTTATACCTTTCTTTCTTTGTTTTTAGAGGTACATATCTGCCGCTGCATGATCTTACAACAATTTGCATGGAAAGGGTGTGTGATGGGCCGTTTATAATGCTTTTTATCTTTTTTTATACTTGTGGTGTTATAATAAATGCATTTCATCAATTCTAGTAAAAATCATATCCTGAGATCTTGCTGGCTTTCTTAATGGTTCCGTCGAATTTTTCTTTATCTTTCACCCTCCAATTCCTAGCCCATCAGCAAATACAAAATAATAGCACGCTTTCAATCTTTGAATGGTGTAAAAGGGACATAATCTTATTATCGACACGAAAACTTAATTTCCTTAAAAGGAACATTCTTTGATTTATTTTTTTATGCACAAGAGCAGCATGGGGATGCCAGTCAAGCTTGTTATCAGTTGTTATCAGTTGTTATTCCAAGATATTATAAGATATTTGTAAGAGCTTACCACCTTCACCTTCTCATCTTTGATAAATAGTGGTTGTAGTTGGTCTTTTTTTACTCTAAAATCTACTATTAATTCCTTTGTCTTTTTTACATTACTTTCTGCCTGATTGAATTGTTCCCTTATTATTTTTTTCATTTGAAAGCATTTCTCTTCAATTTGTGAAGTTACATGCCTCTTTGACATACTGATGATCCAAAAGCACGCAGTATTGAAGACAGATCTTATAATGTGCTGATGCGGGATAATTTCTTTCACAACTCATGTTTTTACTGGCTGTTTCTATTTACCTCATTATAACAATGTGGTTCTCAAAGGAAAACAGGGGGGCTCTCGTGGCCTAGAGGTTAAGGTGTTGGCCTCTCATTCAAAAGGTCCTGGGTTCAAATCAGGGTAGCGACCGAAAAATTTTCTTCTCTAAATTTGTCTCCTTTCACCTCATTTCCTGCTCTCTAGCAATGTTTTGTCGTCTACTTTCGTCTCCTCCTTCTGCCCCCACCCCTTCACCTCCTTTGCCCCTTTCTCTGAGCTCCTGATTCTTTCTGCAGCCTTTCTACTGCTACTCCTTCGCTTCTTCTTACTGCAGTCTTTCAGCCACACCCCTGATCTTCTGGTAGGAAAGATCTACGCCTAGCTTTCTCGGACAAGGGCAAAAAAATCTCAGAGGGCCCGTGTGCAAGTTTGCGCACGTTAAAGATCCCTTGGTGGTCTAAAATCGATTAGAGTAGGCTTCGGCCGCCACCTGGGCAAAATTTAAAATTTCCTACCTACTGAAAATATTAGATGTGTCCCGCGTGCTCATATGACCTTATGCAGTTGCGAGCGCCGTAAAACACTTTACAAAAACAAACAAACAACAAAGGAAAACAGAGGGGGAGGGGGGGAGTATTTTTATATTTCCACTCTCTAACCATTGTCAATTTTTGGGTTTTTTTTTCACAGCTGAGTCATTACAAAAGCGACTGGCACAGGTATAATTTGCACAGAAGACTTACAGGACAACCATTTGTGACAGAAGACACGTTTGAGGAAATTGCGGGTAAGTAGCCTTTTCATTCTTCCCTCTCTTTTAAAGCAAGATTTAGCTATAGAAAAGATTTTCTATTATAATTCAGTGCTTCCACTTTTCCGTATTTTTACGGAAATCCGTACTTTCTGCCAGTTCCGTACTTGTTCTTCCATCATTATCAACTCCCTCCATAATTATCAACTCCCTCCGTAAAAAACTTCGACAGAGTATGACTGCCGAAATTCTGCAGCAAAAATTTGTACTCGCCTTCTTATCATCTTGTATAAGTTACGGATATTTACAGTAATTCTCTCGGCAACAAGTTAATGTTATAGAAACCTGCCAGATTGCGCATTTCCTGCAATCGGCCATTATTCTGCTATGCCCCATGCTTTCATTGCGGGTTGGTCGGCAGTACATTGTTTACCTGCAGATGGATAAAAATCTGGTGAACTTTTTGTGCCAATTTCCTCCTTTCTGTCGTTCACTCATCTTTCTGTCTATCTTCGGATTGTTGCCGCGGCTGGAAAATCTGCGCTTTGATCAATTAAATTGACTTCTGACCTCAGACAGAAAATTACTGTCAGAAAGTAACTTTTTTTGCAAGTACGTCTAGATCTAGAGAAATTATCAATGCGAAGATTCTACTTCACATGAACGCGATACATGTATAAGGGCTGAAGAAATATATGCTGAGACTACTAAAATCAAGAATAATTTGAAGTGGTGTTCCGAGGTTGTGACAGGCGACATTCAGACGTGAAAATTGAGGAAAAATTAGGGTATACGCTAGGCAACTGTATTGTGAAGGTACATATCTATTCATTATTCCCAGGTTTGCCTTCTGTCAACGGTGCGACGACAAATTAATTGAATTATAATAGCAATGAAAGTGGAACCTGCTTTTAAACATTGCCAGCAATGGAAAGATATGTAGGTGAAGAAATCAAACAAGACAAAATGTTGGTGAAAAAAATAAATGTTATGGGTTGTAGGCAATCTCTTCAAACAGGCTCCCAAATGCCATTTTCAACCCTCTGAAAGCACTAAATTTTAATTTCTTCGGGGGCTTTGCCCCCTGGACCCTGCTGGGGCCCCCAGACCCCTTTCAGAATTTTTCTTACTTTTGAGCTTCAGCTGATGGAAGCACTGATAATTATAAGGTAGTTCTGTCACTGTCCTTGTAATTTAATTTCAGAGAATGATTAAGCAGTATAGAACTTTTCATAAGTATGGCTATCCATCTTTACAACAAGATGAAGAAAAGAAAATGAACTTGGTAAAGCGTAGGTGAGATATGAGTATTGTGAGTCATTTTTATCTAGTCATCTTTGAAAAATTTACATTGGATTTCATAAAGTATAGTAAGCAGATTGGACTAGATCTTTATATCGATGTTGACTCAAGTAAGTTGAACATTTGCCTACGTATTGGATCTTCATATCTAAGTAGGTGATGGAAGTGCCCATTAGCTGTGCTGTGGTTTTACAAATGTGAAGCGTGCTGATAACAAAATGAGTTACTTCTTGGATTCGAGCCCTATGGAAATAAACATATCACGCCTATAGGTGAAGTTTTTACAAGCATGAAATAACAAAAAAACACGCTATTTTTAATGAATACGCCAATGTTAGTATTGTTAGTAAATCTACAAATTTGACACTTTTGTTGATTTTTGGGCAACATATCGATTGTGAATTGCGAGAAGTAACTCATTTTGTCAGCACGTCTCACAAATTAACAGTTCTTCTGTCGGTCAGAGTTATGAATATGTTTTTGCTGTGACGTTCATAATTTTTAATTTTTTTCATTCACATGAAATTGTGATCTGCATTTTCCTTACACTTCACTTTCAATTTCCAATGAAATTTGCATGGAATATGGGACTTTGAGATTCTTCTTTGTGGTGGGGTTTTTTTTTTCTTATAGTGTTATTTTTGTGTCAGTTGTCATGCGGGTTGAGGGAAATGCTCAGAGATAAGAGAGCATGTCTGCTAACAATTGATTTTGTCCTAAGTGTAATAACTAATTAATTAATAATTGAATTATTCAAAGGCATTTTCAAGGAAGAAGAATAAATATATGGAATTTCTGATAAGGAAAGTGAGAGGAAGTTTAGACTGAGTAGAAATGTCTCTGGCTAGTAACTATCATTTTGGCCTAAGTACAAGAAAATGTCACTTCAGTTGGCCCTTTGTGTCTTCATTAATGGATGTTGGAACTATCAGTTGGATATTTTTTTTTTTCTAGAGAATGCTAAAGATGTCCTGTGCATGAATTATTCTGTACTTTCCCCTCAATTTGATGTATGGCATTATTGTGTTTTGATAGTTTCTGTTGTCTCAAGTAACTATTAGCACTTACTAAATATTACTTTACGTGGTCATGCCAAAACGTAACAGAATTTTGTGCATGGCTCATGATTTAAGAATATAATTACTTTGTTATTGAAAACATATTGCTATGAAAGAACAAATTAAATGTTGCTTTAGTTGTAGTGAATATGCTGGCTTAGTATAGGCATTTCTGTATCCCCTGCAGGAGATGTGTCCAGTATTTCGGGGTCTGATGAGGATGATGATGACGCAGATGCTGTTTTAAGGGAAACGACTAATGTTATTCCCCATCAAGACTCAGGAATGGACCTCACATCTAGCCCCATAGTAAATGAAAGAAAGTTCCATAAAATTTTCTTCAAGAATGCACTTGGGGAGCGGATCTCTGTTTATCGTTGCTTGCTTCACCACAAAAAGGTTTGTTGTTAGCCCATTTGATGCATTCACTTTTTAACAGAATAAACACTATAATATATCTCTAAGTGAAAGCCATCAAGTGTAGAACATGGAGACAATAATACTGGCTGTTCCAAAGACACACTTGTAATTGACCAGCACTTTGCAACACTAGTGATAAATGAATGTCCAAATTTACTGTGTTGTAAAATGATTTGTTGGAACAAATATATTTGTACTTAACAAATTTGTTTGAAATATTGATAGCGTTTAGATACATATAAATGTAGTTGTTTAGGTACATTCCACAGCTAAAGATTTCGATAAGTTCATGTAAAGACATGGCATTTGTACGAAATTATCTTCCAGCACCTGTGCACAGATTGATAGTAGATATTCTTCTCTCTTGAATAACACGCTTTTGCTTTTAAATCGGTTAATTTTATTTTCAATACATATAATGAACTACTTCTGATGAATGGTTGTGCAGCAGCACAATTTTTCAAAACTTTAAAATTATTTAACACCTTTTTTCCCCTTTCATACATACTCTTTTATTCCTTTTGACAAAAATTTGGCCAAAGGATCCTGTGACAGACCCAACAGAGCTAGTGAAAACAGTGACTAAACTTCCAAAGCAGACAAAATGGATCATACTAATGGTCTCAGCTGGACATTTTGCAGGAGCTGTTTTTCACGGGTAAATGTCTATGTTGTCATAGTTACTTGTACAGTACCAAAACAATCAAAAGTGTATAATTTGTTACGAAGAAGAATTTAAATGTGCTAGCATTCAAATAAAGTAGATGATGAGATCCCTTTCTTTTTTTGGGAATATATCTGTTGTGAAAAGTTTTTCAACAGATTAAAGAATTGCAGTGAAATCTCTGCTTGTGAGGATGTCATATGTGTCAAAGATTATTAATACATTTTTTTTATAGACTATGACCTGCAAGTAATGGAAGATTTGAACTTTAACCCCTTTGTTGCCTTATGACACACATGGTGCCTCACAAAAAAGGTAACTTTTAGCTTTGTGCCTTACCATGAGTGTCATGGAGGTTGGCAAAATTTCAGGTTGTCTTTTTAGGATTTTACATATATGTCCCATGAATCATCTGGCTTTAATTCTTTGGTACAGAAATTTAGCTTCAAACACAGAGTGGATTCATATTCAGGAAACTACATTACTGCATAGCTTTCACGTGATCGATAAACACTGGTCTTGTCTTGCAGACTTTCATAAGCGCGCTTTAAAAAAATGTGAACTCCAAAATGACTGAAAAAAACAAAACAAATTTCACTTTTCAACTTAGTTTTGCTAAGTCGAAATTATGAGGATATCGGGGGAGTATGGGGATGAAGCGGGCGACACTATTAAAGACCTGAGTGGGCCAGAACCAGACAACAAGTCCACTGACATTGAGACTGATGAGACTGCTATCCTGGCTTGCAAACTTAACTGAAAATTAGTGCTGACAGTAGGATTGCACACCCCCTGATAGCGAAAATGTTAAATTTCATTGAGAATTTGTAACAGAAAATGTTAAAAAGTGAATCATTTATTAGTTTATCTCAAATTTTCCTTGTTCTTTTTCATTATCTTAAAATTTGCTCTTTTTTTTCTCTGACATGTAACTGTAAATGTTGTATTTTCCTACTATCATATTTGTATATATATCATCTTCTCTCCAATCGTAGCAATTTACAGAGTGATCGTTTGAAGCAGCTATGATAATGGTTGTATTAGTATTAGGCTTCCTATTTTAAAATTTGATTCAATATTTAAAGTCCCTATTTCTTTTCAACACAGAATTATGAAATGCTTTCATAGTTAGCTATTGTTAGTACAGCTATTTTTCAAAAATGTCTTTATCACCATTTGTTTAATTTAATCCTTGTCATAATGTCATCACAGGAAACAAGTCATAGAACACAAAACATTCCATCGCTACACAGTCCGAGCAAAGAGAGGGACTGCACAGTCAAGCAGGGACAAACAAGGGAATGCACCAAAGAGTGCTGGAGCGAGACTGAGGCGCTACAATGAGGCAGCCTTATCCCAGGTTTGTGAAGCAACAGCTTTGTGGCAATACTTTGCTTGTGACTGCTGTATAAATATTGCAGCTGTAGGGCTGAAGTGTAATTCTCTATGTTTTATGACCCTTTAACCAAAGAGTGAACCCTTATGATGTAATTGCTACCCGAAAGAGGTCGGAAATTGTATGCACAGTTCAGCATTAAATTCCTTCTATGTGACCAATGTGCACAGAGGATCATAAGTAGTGTTCTTTTGCTAGCCTCAATAGCAAACATTGTTCACAGGCAAATGCATAATAAACCCAACAAATTTACACCTACTAATATTCATTCCACACCTGGTAGTTCTTATTACTTAGATAGAGGAAAGACATGTTAATACTTTTTAAAAAGTTATTGTCAAAAACTTACTCTGTAGACAAGATTTAATGCTGCCACATCAATGAATTGTCAGTAAGTGAGACTGCAACTACTTTGGTTGCCTCAGCCACGTTGATTAACCTATCTCTTTAACCTACAAAGTTTTTTCCCTACCTTAAATCAAATAGTAAGGACAAGCTAACCACACAAACTAATGTACCTTTCATCCAGCAAAAATATATAGCGTTTATATGCTTTCAGATGTAACTAGCTATTACAATGTCTTAAAATATCTGAAGTACAGAACATAGACAAGAGTGTAGCTGTCCTCTTTTAATTTATATGAAATTAAAGTTGTCATTTGGTTATCATAACAAATCTTGGTGCAACTTACTTTTTATGATATGAACTAAACATTTTTTCCCCAGGAAATTCAAGAACTCATGAGTTCCTGGTCTGAGCATTTGGCAAGTTGCCATTTGATCTTTGTGAGAATCCCCACAAATAACAGGGCAATGTTTTATGGGGGCAAGAATCCAATTCTGAAAAAGGAAGATCAGCGTATCAGAATTATTCCCTTCGCCACTCGAAGACCTACTTTCAGTGAAGCAAAGCGAGTTCATCAGATGCTGGCTTCAGTTGAATGTTATGGTGAGCTTGCATTTTGTCATAGTTTTATTATTGGCTTTGACTGACTTTTGTGAAAGCTTTGCGAGAACGCTTTGAAAAGTGCAAACAATTAATTTTGAGATATTGTTTGAAATAGACATTGAGCTGTATTTTTTAAAATCACTAATGAAATGCTATGAAATATGAAAAAATAAACCTTGTCTAAAATTGTGAGGATTTTGCAAGAATACTCTTCTAAATATTTTCACTCTTTTTGTTGCCTTATCATAGAAAATTTTCAGTGACATTTTACAAAACTTATCCTTTGCACCCTTGCGCCCTTTGAAATGCTTTAACTTTTCACAAAAACTTCCAATTGCACCTAAAGTACTAAAAGTCAAAGAACGATGAAGTTTTTCAAACATACAAAAATTTCAAATTTCTCATTTTCATGTGGCGTCGATTAGGCTCTTGGACTGGCAACCGTAAGGGCCCTAATGTTTTGTCCTTGGGAAAGGCACTGTACACGAATTTTCCTCACTTCACTCGGGTAGGAATGGGTACCCAGCTATTGACAGCAAAAGATCTTGCCAGTTTGTTAGTGTTTGAGCATTTAATCAGCTGCTTGCACTGCATACTTCCAAGGAAGCTTAGAATGTTTCTGAGTGTTTTATGGTCTGCTGGGGTGATAATATCGTGTAAAGCGCATAGAGCTTGCTGTTGAGCAGGGATATAGGCTATACAAATGCCATTTATTATTATTATTATATTATTATTATTATTATTATTATTATTATTATTATGTTCTGATGGATTTTCATAGAGCCCTAGACACTTGTTTTTAAAACTGAATTTTTAATGTGTTTGAAGAAAGAAGTCATTAATTACTTTATCAATGCTACCATTTATCCAAAGAAGACATAATTTTTGTGATGAAACTTTATGGAAGTTTTTCTGTTTTATTTCTTCCAATTAAAGAAAGGTTTTCTTATTTTCTTTGTACATTAATGGGTTGCCAAGAGGTCTTCCTGGCATTAAATGATAGAAAAGGAAGAAATGACCCTAAAAGTTTCTCCTGATTTTCCTTTAAAAATAAAGGTAATGTTGAGTTTTAAAATATATTATAAACTCTGTTGTTTCTTATATCAGGTCAAGATGCTGACCTTGGAGGCATTGTTCCCATGTCACCCCCACGCTTTTACTCTGCGGAGTCAGGTCAGCTGGAAGTGAGAGAGCCGAGGGAACCAAAGCCTAAAGCAAAAGCTCCAAAGCCGGAGCCTGAGAAAGCTGACAGACAAGAGTCTTTATCCTCTAGTCAACATGCTGTGGAGCCTGAAGAAGGTTAGAAATAGCTTCTGTGTATAGGTCTACATTAATTCAAACTGTCAGCCTGATTTTGGACTGATACATCAAAATAAGTTTGTATGCTTTGTCGGCAATATCATGGACATGGCATTTCTATTATTGTGACATAAGTAATCAGCAGTGGTATTTTTTGTTATTCACAAAGTTTGCTTCATATTGAAGTTTATGGCTACTAATATTAGATTTCCCATGAATGCAGTGATTTTTTGTCCTGCCATATTATTTAGGTTGAGGCCGTTGATTTTTCTTCCCTGTGGGGATTCGAATTCCACACAACCTGCTGCTGTAGGCCGAATAACTTCATTAAATAATGCATTGCCAGTATTGCATGTCCGATTTATTTAACTTTTATCAAGTCAAAGTTAAACATGATCATACAAAATTCAATTTATGTAAGGTAAATTTACCATGTTTTAGGCCTAACTGAGAAACTCTTTGAAGGTTTGGTTCTTCTCAATTATTAATTGTTCATATTAAAAGCAAAACAATTATGAGGCAAATGGGCGTCGTAGTTCTATTTTTTTAATTCCCCAGTATACAATATTATTTACTCTTTTAAAATCTAAGATAGCATAAAGAGGTTCATCTAAGAGCCGATGAAAGTCACACATAGCGTTTAGTTATTAAGAAAAAAAAGACTTTCTTAAACATTATATTTGCATTTATGACTTTTTGTATAATAGGTTCTTCAAGCGATGCTGATCCAGATATTGTGACAGATGCTCAACTGGTTGAGCATATGCAAACTGTTGACTTCTCACACCTTCGCCAGTTTGAATGCACATCCAAGAAAAAGCGTGGCAAAAAGAAAAAGGGTGTGACAAAAGACAACAATGCTGAAGCTGAGTCTGCAGTGTTAGGTAAGCTGATGCCTCAATTGCCCTCTCTATTACATGTAATGAGTAATAGGGTAATTTGAAATGTGAATAAATCAATAAAAAGGGAAATATTTTGCCCATATGTAATTTATATTTTTTTTAAAGAAATATCTGTTAACAATGTGTACGAATAGCGATATCATTTTGCCTTCAGATAAACAAGTCATGTTTAGATTGTGTTTGGACCAGATGATATCTGAATCAAGAAATTTTAGAAAATTGTTCCAGTTTGTGAGCAGAGATTTGTTTTATAAGCCTTTAACTTGGAAATCTTTGTTCATTGTTATTTGTACAAGAAACAGGAATTAATCAAGTTTCAAGTTTTTAGTATTTTAGCTCATATGTGACTAAGATACTATGAAAGAGTTGATGTTCTATACGTTCCAGCTGACTAGTAATTTAATGCAATAATCTGACTATTTCTGGTCAATGCTCTGTTAGCAATACGTAGCTGAGAGTACTTTTTGTCAATTATTGTTTGATTTTACAGATGAGGATAGAATGAAATGGAGAAACAGACTTTTCACAGCCTGCAAGACAGGGGATGTTGACGCTCTTCTATCCGCATTGACTGCCATGAAGGACTCTCAAACTCTTAAAGAAAAGCTGACAGACTCATCTCCTGAGTCATGTGTGACTTTTGAGCAACAAAGCCTCTCGGATACTTCCTCTACCATTTTGTCACAAGGTCTGCAGAGTTCAAATAGTACATCCATCGCTTCAGTTGAAGATAGTAAGAATGTTGAGAATGTTGATGGAGAAACAAGTTTGCACCCTGATAAAGATGCCACATCACCAAGAGATGACGGGTCCAGTTTTGATGCCACTCAAAATTCTGATATCACAACAGACATGTTGAACAGCCCAGTTGGTGACAGTAAGATGACATTCCTTCACCTGGCTGCTAGAGAAGGTCATGCAGAAATCATTACGACCCTTTTGACTTCCGGGGCAGACCCAACAATCAAGTGAGTAGTATTCATGAGGCTAATTGTGCTCGTTTGTGTATCTGCTCTTTGTGTTCAGAGGTACCTTTGGCATGCTTGATAATACAATTAATTCACATGCCATCAGTAGATCATTTCTAAAATGATGGGAGGTGTTGATATTCATCTTGTTTCTACTTTTTGTTTGAGGGTTTTCCATCAAAATTTATTGCCAGTATTAGTTTTGTTTACACTGTTGATAATTTTGTAGTACCGGTACATCAAATACGGATTGTTCATTGGTCCCCATGAGATTGTGCTCCTTTCTTATCACCCTGCGATTTTTTTCTAGAGATAGAATTAATAAATAGACAGAATGCCCCCTGTCACTTGGCCATGCTGAATGTTCTATGTGAATGGAAATGGTGACTTCACAGGCCAAAGGAATTATTGTGCAGTCATGGGTGCTTTCTGTCAAGAGGACACGAGACTGTAAATAAACACTTTGACTTCTTTCCTTGCCTTTCTTTTAACTATATTAACAAACTGGTAGTGAGTATTTGATTTTTATTCCTTTTATTTCTTTTTCAGTCCCTTGTTACCCATGCCTTCTTCCAGGATCTTTTCAGATGTTGTAGAAGCCATAAAGTAAAAAATGTAATTAATTTCGTACTTAATATATATTTTCATAGTATTGTTGTGCATTTGCACAATTGAAAACAACCAAAACTGAATTTTGAAATGCAAGGGGACATGTACATACCCAATGAGAAAATTTCACATTTTAGAACATATATTTAATAATTTATAGTTATAGTTCATCATTTTTTTCTTGTGCAAATTCTTCAGGGATGGCTCTGGTAAACTGCCATACAACGTGGGTGAGACAGAAGTAAGAAATGCTTTCAGAAGGTTCATGGCTGCCTTCCCTACAAGATATGACTACGCAAAAGCTCAGGCAAGTCTTTTTTTTCTGTTTGTTTGGTTTTTTTGCTTTTTTTTTTTTTTTATGTTCTTCATTTCCAGTACTTGTTAGCTTTTATCTTCCTCATTTCAGTATCTACTACTAAATTTCTTTTCATTTGTTTTTTTATGTAATATACCGTTTTGTGTGTTATGGATCCAAATCCATATGTGGGTGGTTCTCAAATTCCAACTGTTCATTTATATGTTTTTTTGTTGTGTTTTTTTTTTCTTGGATGTTGTCTGGCCTCATTGTTTTATTGGTCTCAGCGGGTGTTTCTCCACCGTTCCTCGGACGTCCTATTTGTCTTCATTTGGTTTGTGTATTTTTCTCCTTAATTGAATATTACTGGAGAAAGCAGACCCATGCAAAGTCTGTACTGAAAATATAATGGCTCTGTTAGTTTTGTGTTAAAATAAAATTTGGGCAAAAATGTTTTACTTGGTGGTGGACAAATTAATTTTTTTATCCTCTTTTAAAAATTGACATTGTTTTGATTGTCTTAAAACGTTGCAGTTTTTATAATAGGATTTCAGCTCTTGTTAAATTGTCAATATCTACGAGACAGGTTTTGTCATAAATTGTTTATTTTTGTCTGTGCAGGTTCCTAGTCCATTAACTCCAGAGATGGAAAATGAGAAAAAAATCAAAATGGCAGAGAAGAGAAAACAGAAGAAAAAAGCAGCTGCTGAAAGAAACAAGGTATCTCATGATGTAATGTCTTGTGTTCAGTTCCATAATATGGCAGGGAAATGACTATTGAATCTTTTGTACCCTTCCAAAAATATTGTCTTGTGGCAACCCCCTCCCCCCAAAAAAAAGAAGAAAAAAAAACTAAAAAGAGGGAAGAAAAGAAAATATGAGCAAATAAATGTATCAACCATTTTATCAATGCATAATATTATTATATTGTAAGCAGTACATATACCTTCATACTTTATTGTCACAATTTTATATTTCAATGAAAAGAATATCAGTTTTGAACCTTTTTCATAGGCTTCTATTTTTACTTTATGTGGCCTCTCTTTACAGCCAAAACATTCTTTGCTCTTTTTGATAAAGAGGAGCACTTTTAGGTGGTTTAACATTTTCATATCTTACCTCTGTGATAGATTTCATCATCTTGTGTTGTGATTACCTATTCCATAGAATATAATTTCTGTCAGTTTGTTTGTTCGTTCCTTGAGGTCATACTGATTGTTTTTATTGTTATAAATTGTAGGAGAAAAAAGCTGTTGAAGCTCAGACGAGAGCTGAAAATCAAGAGAAAGAGCGATATCTGGCATTGTCAGACAGGGAAAAGGTAATCTGTTTTGCTTCATCAGTTTGATCTTTTTTGCTCTTTCTCTTGTAGAAAATTACTAAACCACCAGCAAAGATGTCTTTTGATGTTTGCTAATTTATGCATGTGTGGAAGGAAAATAATGAATAAGAGCAGCCTTGGCAGAGGCATAAGGTCTATTGTCAAGTCCAAATCTGTAGCAACTTTGTGGGTAGACTTCTTTGGAGATGTTCTATATACACAGACTTTTTTCAACAGGACGCTGTTTAAAATGAAATTCCTGTTAGCACGAAAGGATTTCAATCCTCATTTTTCCTACCCATTTTTCCTATCTTTATTGTTTGCCTTATTATATCCTTAACACAATTTTTTTTTAATTCAATGGATTTGGTTAACTCAAAGGAGTTTCAAGCCATTTCATCATTCCTCCCAACCAACTCTCCTCCTTTCCTTTTTTGTTTTTCGCATGTAGTGTCCTACCATTTAATGAGAAAGTCCTATTTTTAAAAAAATGATAATTGTCTTTATAATGTGGAGCTATGATTTATTGGTTCTATGCTTTGTTATTTGTTTTTGTTGTTAAATGGAGTAGTAGGATGGAAAACCATTGAGTAAAGAGCTACAACATCCCTGGCAAATGACCATGTCTCTGTGTGTGAATTATCAACATTAATTCCTGAAATTTGGCCTGCAAGACCGGTTTTGTGGTTTGAAAATCTATTGACAAATGTTTTTTTCTTGTTGAGCAAATAATGGCAATATAATATAATTATTAGCTTTTATCAGATCAGATTCTTGACTTAACTATTTGATGTTTTGATGAGAACATTGTCTTGTCTTTGTCTTCTTTCTCTCTATCATCTCTTCTTTACGCACCGCCATTTTGTCTCTAAGCTCTGTTGAACTAATTTTCATATTGTGATTTAATATCATTGTGTAATGTATATAGTATTAAATTGATACTGTCTAGCGTGCACATAGCAAACACAAACACATTGCCAAACACGCTTCTAGCAAACAGATTTTGCGGTTCAGAATTTTTTCTTACATGTGTACATTCTTTATATTTAAAACACATACATTGCGAAATTAGTAGGCCTACTTGCAAATAAAAAGATTTCCACACTCGGCTGATTTCACTATCTGTAGGATAGACTACTTTTTTATGTGCCTTTTTTTTCTTCCCCAAATAGCCTACCTGTTAAAATAACACATACTTTTGGTTAACTCTGGAAAATCAGCTTACAAGAGTCAATATCAAGCATGACCCAGTTTGCCTCAAATGCACCTCCTTAGCCAATTTTCCCCATTAGACAGTGAAGCTTGGCCCAAGTTAATTATTTTTCAAATGTTTTCAATGTTTTTGGGGAAAGATGGTTTTGTGCTATCAAAGTACTGTCCAAACTTCTGTGTTCATTTCTTGAAAACTGAGTTTAAAAAAATAATTTTTAACTTAAGTATGCTCTCATTTTATTAATTTTTCTGTGAAAATAAAAGTTCAACGTTTCAACCATCTTTTCCAGATTTTTACTTCATGTTCTATGGACAATAGAAAAGTGGAAGAACTCAATTTTTTTACAAATAATAGCATGTTGGGCATGGAGACCAAACAGGTTTCAAATGTAACTGATTGAATATTATGCTAGTCTGGTGGTAGATTTAATGGATCTGTTTAATTTTGTTTGCATGTTGACCATTGACATGTGTGATTTCTTTCTGTTTTCTAGAGGGCCCTAGCTGCAGAACGGAGGATCTTACATCAGCGCAATGAACAGGGCAAAGACAGACCTGTGTTGAGGTAACTCTTGTTGCAGGTGGCACTATCGGTATTGCTTTCCATTCGTCTTGCCTAATTTTAAAATTGATTTAACATTGGTGCCTCCCTCCAACTTTGACTGGCCACGTCAAGAAGACCATAATATATGTCGACATACAATTTCTATGATGTGACATTTTTTGTTTAATACAAGTCTTTTGATTTCAGAAATAGGGATCAGAAGGGGCTTTGTTTTTTTGGTTTTTATGGTGTGTTCATTTAATGGTTGGTTGTCTCACATGTGTGCTTTTGATGCCATTGAACCCCCCCCCCCCCCCACCCCCACCCTTTTCCCAATAAAACCAACAAACAATTCACAAGATAAGGCAATACACAGTGGTAACAGAGGTCTTGCGTCCAGTTAAGTACATGAATGTTTCTTTTCTGTACAGTGTTTCATTGACTTCTTTTTGGTTGATGGTGACTAGTAGATGTTGGTTCAGTTAAGTTAATAGTTGTCTGATCTAAGAAATTAAAGGCTTCTAGTGCTTAATGCATTGATAGGGCTGTGGAGAGTTGAGTACTAATGATTTAATGGATACTGTCATTTTTAGGAGTGACCAATTTTTTAGTGTCTCTGCTCTATGTTTTATTCTTTTGGCATCTTTATCTTGTCCCTGAATCTTAAAAATTGAATTTTTTGTTGTTGTTTGTTTTTAATGGGAATCTAATGTGCTTTTGTTTTTCTGTTTCAGTCGATGTTATCAATGTGGAGCAGACATCACAGGGAAAATACCCTTTGAGTACTCGGACTATCAGTTCTGTACCACAAAGTGTCTGCGAGAACATCGAGGAAAAGCTGCCTCCTGACAAAGAATATAACTGACTAGTTTACAGAAATAAAGAAGTCCACTTTACAAACGTTTTTTTTTTTCCATGGTCTTTTCTCTGCAAGTGTTCAAATTTTGTTTCAGTGTCAAGTATTCTGTGTGTGTAATTCTGTTTGGGAGGGGGGAAGGAGAGGGGGGGCGCTTTAAAATTCGAAGTTATATTATTTTCACCTTAATTTCGGGATAGCCCTCATACTATGAGAGTCAATGGATTCACCTGTCAAAGTCTTCTTACTTTTTTTTCTGAACATGTGCTCCTAGTTCTGCACTCCCACAAACGTGTTCTTGTTTTCCACCTTAAAAAATGTGATTATTATGAAATAACACTTGAAGGAGATTTGGAGAATGTGAACTTTTGTAAATTATGATTGGGAACAATGTTTTATTAAACATTCAAAGTGTTTAAATGACAGCATTTGTTTATAGTCCTTTGATTAGGGATGTTCATTCACTGGCCCCATGGCTAAATCTTGTAAGTTCAAGGAAAGTTCTATACAGTGAACTTTGATTCATATCTTTAGATGACAAAATCAATTCAAGGGGTAAAATCAATACAGTGGAGTCCTGTTATAACGAGAGGGAGGGGATCGGTGCGAAATGTGCGTTATACAGTGGGTGTCGCATTCAACGAGGTTGCCGGAACCGGCTTGTTGTCCTCGTTGGATCCGACCTCTCGTTGAACGGGACTAAGGCTAAAGAAAAGAAAGGAGATTAGTTATTATACACGATGTACCAATACCAGTAATTAAAACTTGTTCCCCCTGATGACTAAAATCTCAAACAGCATCAGTGTGCACGTGTTCTGACAGTCATTTCTGCATTTTTAGTGTTGCCGGAATATGCTTCTCGTGTGGAAACATACCCTCTCACATCTAGGCCTAGATCTGCATAAAGTATGATAAAGTAAGTGCGGGAGCTTGGATTTTCTGATCAGGGGAAGAAAAGAAAATTGAAAAAAATAATGAAGGTTTCGATCTAGACCTACCCATCCAGAGTTAATCCAGTTTCACACAGCCCGCATCGCGTTCCCACTCACCCCCTCCCATCCCTACCATAGGCTAACCTTCGCCCATCCTCTTGGCTTTGGGGCCCATAATATTAGGAGGCACACTAGATTAGCAATACAATGTGTTAGGAATCGAGGATGGGCCTTGTGCTTCACGTGAGATGGAGAGAAAGGAGAAAAATTCTTGGCTTTTGGGGCCGCTAATTGCTTTTATTTGGTTGTCGCGACCTCGTTGAAAGTGACTTCAGTCTGTTTGAAACCTTGTTGGAACTGATGTACATTTATTTACAAACAGATATAGAGGAAAAAATCAGGGAGTAAGGATTGCCTCGTTGGAGCCAACTTTTCATTGAATGTGACCTCGTTGAATGCGACACCCACTGTACCAGGATTCTCGTTATAAGGGATCCTGTAATAAATTCAAAGGAAATAATACAGTAGGCTTAATCTATGAGTTTGGTGTTCTGTTTATTTCTTTTTGTTATCTCCCCTCATGATGATATTGTTCAACATGACCTCTTGGTCTTACTTAATCAAAAATCGAAAAAGGTTTCTTTCTCTACCGCTTGCGAAGTTGGCAGCACCGCTTTGGCGGTCAGAAAGAAAGGGTTCTAGGTTAACTCACCTGCTGTGTTGTTCCCCACTACACCCTGTGATGCGTTCCGTCTGCTTGCCCACGTCACACATTAACTCCATCCGTCACAGCATTGTGACCTCTCTATCCCCGCATCAGAGAAGTGAGAGGCATGGCAGTGGTAGGCCTAGGTAATCTAGACTAGCATGGCCTATATCATGCGATGCGTTCTGCTTGTCTGCACATACCACACCCTCCCCACTCATTCGCTCCGGCCTTCATTGTTGGCTCTCCCATTTTTTGTTTCGCTCAAGGAGTTGTAAGGTCCTTGGTTTCGCTAGATCACCAACAGGTTTCTCAACTGGCAAGGTTTTAATGTGTATAACTGGCCTATGCGCTGTGCACAGCAGCAGCAATATTCCACTATAGCCGACTCGCATGTTTGATTGCGCTATAGCAGTATTTTATTTACAAAGATAAAGAAGGGAAAAAACGGGGTTTTAGAATAGTGTCTTTATAACAGACTTCTCATTATTTCAGGACTCGTTATAAGTGGACTCCCCTGTGCCACATAACCATCTTTTTTTTGTTTGTTCACAGAACTTCAAACAGTAAATGTCTTTTCTACAGACTATGTAATAATAATAACTTTCCTTTTCACCGTTATCTTCTACATTATCTTTTGATGCAGTAGACCCTTTCCACAGAGTGCATTGTAAGCTTTACAGAAAAGAAATGTACATATCTTTCTCTTTGATTCACTTTAGGTGTGTAGGTAGTTCACAGGTGAGAGGCACACCGGTTCTGCCTGGCCTCTATGTTTTTATTAGACCCAGTGTACAATGTCAGTGGTGTTGCGGTTAGTTAGACCCTTCGCTGTTGCATGCAGAAGACCTGAGTTCTATTCTTGAGTGGGGAACATTTTTATCGAGTATCTCAGTCTATAGTCTTTGGGCTGGGATTGGGATGTTGTATCCCTTTCAGCCCCAGTTGACCTTAACAGACAAGGTCGGATACCCACTTCCTAAATTATCTAAATTGTGTCGATAGGAGCGTATAAAAAGCGCCTTCATTTTCAAAAAAGTTCCAGGGATGCAGAGGGCTTGAAAATTCTTCCAAGCAATAACTTTTTTTATAAAGAATAGGCCCTGAGTCTGAGCATATTGTCTGGGAGCTGTGTCCTCAACAAAGGATGTGATCAAGCCAAAGTCATTGTATACTTTGTTGAAGCTTAACATTTTCCAGACAGCTTCACGGACAGAGAGTTTGTAAGTTAAAAGGCCTGACACGACTTGGTTTTTGTATTATCTTGAGGCAGTTGACAGGTAGATCTGTATTTTAAAATGCAGCAAACATTATTAATTTGAAGATCATCTATACCAGACCAGTAAACTGTATTGCCAGAGTATATAAATCTTTTGGTGCCTTCAAACCCGAGTTACTTAGCTGGGACTGGTGGTAGCCTACTGCTTGACAGTCTGTCCATCAACGTGGATGGCATTCTGACAACCTCCTTCGCATACACTAATCTGATCGTTTTGTCTTTATCTTGCCATCAGATACACTATACACCTGCCATCAGATACATCATACATGTACCTAGGGGAGAGAGTGAGTCAAATGTTTGTGCCACTTTTTCTCTTTTTCAATTTAATACAAACCTTTGTGCAAGTCAAACATCTGCTCTTATACATATATATATA
>NW_004797295.1:1771399-1773902 GCF_000002075.1 Aplysia californica | reverse complement strand
TATATATATCTTTCCCTTGTCTCTCTGTCATCTATACACCTCAAATTCCTTTAGAACATTACTATGGTTCGCCAATTTCAATGACGGCATAAAAGACCAGTGTTAAGAGCAATCATATAATGATATGACTGGAGCCTTTTGTATGACAAAAGGAATGAAGGAGGGCTGTGAGTTGGCAACAATACTGTTCAACATCGTGGTCTCATGGACGATGTAAGAAGCATTCCAGAGATTCTACTGGTGTTGATATCAGATGCAGACTGGATGTACCGGGTCTGTGGTTTAGCGGGGAGACTGTTTATCGAGAGCTCGGTCTTTCTGCTGGGATGTTGCATTCTTCTCAGTTTGAGTTGGCCCTGACTGGCTGGGAGCCCGCTCTAAATTGTGTTGACGGGGACATAAAAACACTTATATTTAAAAAAAATTCAGACAGGATGTTTAAGTCTTCAACTCATGTTGGCTGAAGGCAAAGACTGAAATGAGCATGGCAAATGTCTGTGAACTGCTATTTGCGGATGACTGCATTGCTTAGGCCTACTCATAAAGAATCAAGTTTGCAAAACTGTGTTCATCTTATTTCAAATGTATGTTGAGAACGTTGAACTCATAATAAACACAGCGAAGACAGAAGTTCTCTTAAGTTCCAGCCTGCCCCTGGTGATAAGCAGACCCTCGCCCTCTCGAAAGTAAGATGAATGAGATACATGTAACCATGAACAATGTTGAGTAGCTTCAAATATCTCGGTGGCACACCACTTTGAAATTCCCGCATCGTTACAGAAATAATTTTACGTATGAGAATAAAGCCAGTGCATCCTTTGAAAAAGACTCAGAGCACGGGTTTGGGGCTGCTGTGGCATTTGCGTAGAGACAAAGTTTAAATTCTACAATGTTGTTGCCCCCCCCCCCCCCACGAATGCAGTTGTACAGAGCAGAGATCTGGATAATGTACCACAACCATGACAAGTAAGCTTATCATTTTCGCATGAAATGTCTCATGAGATATTCTTGGCATCATGAAATGTCAGGGAAAAATATCATGGCTGAAGTTCTTTGAGGTGCAAACAACAAAAGTCTATTTTCTAATGTGCATGACCGTTGCAAGAATGCTTAATTTGAACGTCCCAAAAGTCGTCTTCGGGGAAGCAAAAAGTTAACGTACCAAAAAGCGCCCCAAAGACACCCTGAAATTGTCTCTGGGGGAATTCTACAATCCCTTGACATAGGAGAACGTGCTCACGACAGACCCAAGGGGCTGGAAATCATGCTTTTAATTTTAATGAATTATAAATGCTGAATAATTTAAGAGAGAAACCCACAAACTGGGTACACCCACATGTGGAAATGAAGCTTTTAAACGTCCAATATGAGGCAAACTCTATTCTGTCAAAATTCATCTCGTTGGCCATAGCAGAATTAACCCGTCGGTACGCTAAAGAAATTCTCTGCAGATGCATTGGTTGGTCATCATCAGACTTTGACGGACGAACTACTCTCAGTATTGATATTTATATAAGCATTCGCAGAACACACCATGATACTGATAGGCCTACTTTTTGCTGTGATGCAGCAGTATGGTGAAAATAGTAGGTCTACACGTAGTATTAGTATTACAAGACAGAATACTTAGCTTGTATCTGTGTACAACCCCCCCCCCCCAAAAAAAAAAAAAAAAAAATAAAAATAAAAATAAAAATAAAAAAATAAAAATAAAATAATGATAATAATAATAACAATAATAATAATAATAAAATAAAAATGAAAATGAAACAAAATAAATTAATATAAATTAAAACAAAAAATTTGAAATAATGTTTAAAAAAAACTTTAAAAATAAAAACAACCCAGGAATTTCAAGGACCTATTTGTTGACTTTAAAAAGCATCTGGAATTATCCTGTGTTCTGAGCGGGTGGTTGGAGGGCATCACTGGTTAAGTCCTCTTCTTTATACCATTTAACTCTCCCTATCTGTTGTTTCTGTCTTTCTGTTTTACTTTTCCCCCAGCACTAAATAGGCCTTTATATTGTGTCGATGACTTTCCCTCTGCTGTTTCTGTCTTACCCTTTCCCCAACAATGCCCATTGTTGTGTTGATGTAGCCTACTTCTCTTTATTAAAACAAAACGTCAAGAAACAACAACAATAACAACAACAACAACAACAACAACAACAGCAACAACAACAACAACTACAAAACTCAAGCACTCTGGGGTAATACACTGTTCAACAAAATTCTGTCTGTCTGTCTGTCTGTCTGTCTGTCTGTCTGTCTGTCACCCCCCCCCCCACACACACACACCTCTCTCTCTCTCTCTTCCTACTCGCTCTCTCTCTCCCTTCTCCCTCTCTCTCTCTCTTCCTACCCCCCCTCTCTCTGTGTGTGTCTGTCTGTGTGTCTGTCTGTGTGTCCGTGTGTCTGTCTGTCTGTCTGTCTGTCTGTCTGTCTGTCTGTCTGTCTGTCTGTCTGTCTCGATCTCTCTCTCTCTCTCTCTCTCTCTCTCT
>NW_004797295.1:1685357-1771299 GCF_000002075.1 Aplysia californica | reverse complement strand
CCCCCCTCTCTCTCTCATTAGAATACTAGCTACTATAGGAGAACGATAAGAAGAGCCTCTGAACCAACACTTATCAACAATGTATAATGCACCGTATGTATTGCTCGTTTGCTCGGATGATCTACATTCTTTTTTTGTTTCGGTCAACCCCATCTTGTAACATGTATTTCTTTTTCTGTGCGAGGAATCCTGATTCTCTGCACCCAATACACTAATGTAAATTTGAATTAGATTCTAATCTTCTTTCTCACCCAGTTCTGTCTTTTGCACGACAAAGACATCACCCAATTCTCGTTAACCTACATACAAATTAAACTATTTGACCTTATATCGCTACAATGTGAGTAACAGTGAGTATTATGTGAGTGCTAGGTCCCTTCCACCACCCCAGACCATTAGTTACAAGAAAAGAAATAAATTATAGGCTAAATATTATAAACAAAAACTCAACAAAAAACAACAAAAAAGAATAGAAGACGACTTACGGTTGTAAAGAAAATAAGCGTTCAAAGTAAACTGAACTGATTTATTCCATCACATGGGTTGGCTATTGCTTTGGAAAAATACAAACAAACAAACAAACAAACAAACAAAAACCCCAAAACAAACGAACAAAAAAGGGATATTCCTTTTCTGCGACAGAAAGGGAGAATACTGTGATGGCCATATGTGTCTTTAAACATTGAAGATTCCTGTGAGACGTGTCGTAAACACAAAACTGGTTTGCTTATCACGAGCTTCAAACCGAAACGGGAAATATATTGGGCTAAAAGTGCCTCCTGTCGGCAGCGGATGTAGTCACATCCTCATCTCAAAATGTTCAAGAACTTGAAAAAGAAATTGGAACAGGGAGTAGCTCAATCAAAGGCTGCAGTCACAAATCTATCGTCTGGTAACAAGGTACAGTCTGACTGCTGGCTGGACCAGAGTCGTAGAGAGTCAAGACTTTAAATATTTTGCAGGAAAGGCTTATCCCTGACTATTTTTCTTCGTCAAAGAAATGCTTTGCTCCCTTCCCCATTACTATTACAATTTACAACTTACATTGCTTTAATAGATTCTATCTAGATATATATGTTTAGTTTAGAAGAGCAGTGCAACCCTTTCACAATAGTAAACTGGAGTTGGAGGATGTTGAATCTAAAATACATAGCGAGCACCTAGATCTAGATCTAGATCTAGATTCTAGATCTAGCACACCTCTGTGATTGGCCCAAATATAGATCTAGATTAGATGACGTATTTCCGCCATGTATTTTTGACGTCTACCGGGGTTTCTCCCAAGACTCTTGGGTTTTCCTCGCCAGTAGGCTAACCGTTGACTAGATTTCGCCGTGTTTGGGGATTTTTTGGTATTAATTTGTGTTATCTTTTATAAACAATCTCAGCAATTCTCGTTCCATAAATTTACCTTCTCCTCAAAGTTGTACACGCACACATTATTATACACACACACACAAACGTGCGCGCACACACACATGTGTGCGCACACACACGCTCATATACAGCTCAAGCAATCGGCGATGAAACCTTGAGATGTAATCCTTAGACTCGCGCTAATAAGGTTAGATCAAGTTAACTGGCAAGGGAAGCGCGAGGAAAACCCCGGAAGACAACAAAAATAGATGACGGAAGTACGTCATCTATATCTGGGCTCCAATCACAGAGGTGTGCTAGGTGCTCGCTGTAGCTTCATGTAGCTGAAATTGTCTCTCTCCGCATTTTCTCTGCTATTTCTTCTAATTAAATTATTCAACTACGATTACACTTACTCTCATTGTCACAGATCTAGATCTTGACTTATGTCATGTCATTTTCTATCAATCATTATTATGAGAGTTAGATTAAGATTCTAGAGGTCAGTTAGTCTTTAGATAATTAGCACCACCACACGCCCCGTGCCGGCAGTGTTTAAACACAGTAGACTCGCCCCAGCTAGGGGTAACCGGAGATTTATTATAATTTATGAATAGCATTGTTCTTTGCATCCACCCCATGCATCGTACATCAATATATGTGGGAGAAATTGAGGCATTCACTGAAGAAAATTTTTTTCTGATATCTTCAGCGACAGCCGAGATATTATCAAAGAAAGAGGATCGGTTGGTAGCCGAATGGCACCATGATTTTCCGACTCTCCGTATTTGGAAGGTACAGGACCATCGTAAATATTAATCAAACGTCCCCAAATTCGGCGACCAATGAGAAGAAAGATGGTTCTAGCCTCTGTGGATGCTTTAATCAAGCTAAAAACAAGAAAGTTACAAGGTGATTTCTTTGAGAAGATTGTTTTTGAAAATGTGTGGTCGATTAATCCGCGGAATGCTCCTGCATCAACTCAGACAGGCTGAACTTTATAATATGAGAAACTATCTCCTGAAATTATCCGTTAAAGAATTTAAAATCGCATTTTGAAAAAAATGACGTCGACGTTGTTCCTGTTTTTCACGTGGCCTGAAAGTCAAAAAGGGAAACTCTGCTGCACTCGGGAAACGCTTGCCGCGAGACATGTAAGCCTGCCGCGAGACATGTAAGCTTGCCGCCATCTCGCTGTGACGTCACGGCTGCGTTGAAGCATAGCTGCTGATTGGACAGTTATTTTGATCAGCCTGAATACCACGGAAAACACCATACTCGTAGACACAGATGTAATGAAGGTTTCTTTCTACTTGCCGAATTTTTAGGGAGATGAGTCTGCAGACAGCAAAAATACATCAGACCCATTTGGAGAGCCGCTGGCTGAAAGCACACCACAGAAAGGGGCTGCAAATGCTGCAAAGCAGGATGGAACCAGTTCTTCTGGTGGCAGCCAGACACCGGGCAGTGTTCGCAGTGGGGGTGGATCCAATGTCCCAGTTGGTCAACTTGTTGATGTACCCTTAGAAGGACCAGAAAATTCACACTATGAGGTTTGTCAATAGTCTTTTTTTTTTCGCATGCCCAATGCTTTCTTTGTTTTATACCTCTTAACGTGTTTGTTCTTATGAGGGCTATTGCCTTTCATGCCTGCTCCTTATGAAATTTATTTGTTATTGTGCTGACTAGCTGTACAGTAAACTACTTCTCAACAAGTCTATTGGTGAAACAAGTCTTTTGGTGCTGTGCCAATATATATATATAGATATGAATATATATATATATATATATATATGAAATCATATATCACAACATACTATTCCTCTTTAACTTTCAGTGAGTCACGAAGGCGGTCAGTCATGCTCCATATGATGATGACCTTTAATATAAAGCTCTGTTTTAAACAAGATAAGGCAGTGGTTGGATCTGTTTTTCATGTTTGACTTGTTTGTTTTATCTTGAGGATGGTTGGAGGTTGCAGTTGGCAGATAATACATTTTACCTATTCAGCTCTATTCTAGTTCTGCAGTCTTGCTTCCCAGCCCCCAAGTGTGAAATAATTGTCGTTTTGTAGGTGAATCTGACAAACAAAATGATAGAAACTTGCTGTTTTCCTCAGCACTGAATAATCATTGTTGTTCTGTTTGTGTGCATGTGGCTGTCTCAAACTTTCAAACAAATGCCTCTTTGATATTTGCTGATCCCACAGACTGCCTCAGAGCTGAGTTCTGTGCGAGGGGATGAGACTCCCAGAGGAGGTCGTTCCAGGACGTCCTCCATCAGCTCCATGACCAGTATGACGAGTGACAGCTCCTTCTTCCCTAGCGTTAGCTTCTCCTCCCACAACTACTATGTCCCTTCGGATGTGGAGAGTGAGATGGAGGACTCATCAGTCAACTTGTCTGCCATCTCAAAGGAGGATCTCTATGCATTTGTCAAGAGGTTTGAGAGGAGAGCCTTCAAGTACAAGTCAAAGTTTATGGAGGTATGAACTTTCATACTGAATTCAGAAAATTGACAAATATAGGATTTTTAGAATCCTGTAGATTATCAGGTTTAGAGGCATTTCATAGGCATTTCTTTCACCCTCTTCTAATCCGGTGTTTATATTTGGTATCACTTTTGCATTCGATATGTGGAGAGTATTCTCTTGTTAGTCCCTGTTTACTGGATACAAACTAAAGTTCGATGTGAAAAGAAATCTTTTATTTTTTCATCCTATTAAGTCTTTGTAGAGAGGAGGATGATAATAGCAGCACAGCTGTCACAGGTGCCTCTATAATATAATATTAATGTTATGTGAGCAGATTGTTTGATGCTGGTGATCATTTTTTGACATTTTTTTCTTTCTTTTTCTTTTTCTTTCTTTCTCTATTTTTTTGTCTATAGCTCGGGGCTGCATATAAAGACATGATCCAAGAAAGAGAAAAGTTGAAGGTGAGTTTGGACTCTACCCATTGGCAACTGGGACTGTACTGGTCCTTCTGATGGGAGTTTTTGCTTGACATTAAGAAGTAAATTATTGATATTATATTTGATATTTTATTTTATTTCATTTCATTTTATTTTGTTTTATTGATGAAAAAGTCTCTTATTATAAAATTTTGTTCACAAATATTTCTACTTGATTTGCTTTTGTGAATACCATTCCCTGTCCAATGATCTGTGATGTATTTACAGGTGTGTTGAAGTATTTTATTTTTATTTTTGGAAGTCCATGATCTTGCTAGAGACCTGTAAGAGGAAAGTCTTTTTTTTAAAGTGTTCTGAAATCAAGTAATTCTCCAAGCATTCATAAGGAAATCGTAGCCTTTAAGAACGTAAATTATGTCTTATTTACTGTTCATAGTGAGCTGCACACATAAACATTTTCTCACTCTCTTACGCCCTACACATTTATTTTTTTTTTGTAAGTGTTTTACGGCGCTCGCAACTGCATAAGGTCATATGGGCTTGGGGAGACACCAAACATTTTCAATTGGTAGGAAATTTTGGATTTTGCTCGGGTGGCGGTTGAAGCGTACTCTTATTGATTTTGGACCACCAAGGGATCTTTAACGTGTGCAACTTGCTCATGGGAACTCCGAGATTTTTAGCCTTTGTCTGAGAAGGCTAGGTGTAGATCTTTCCTAACAGAAGATCAGGAGTGTTGCTGAAAGACAGCAGTATGAACGAGTCAAGGAGAAGCAGTAGAAAGGCTGCAGAAAGAGTCGGGAGCCCAGTGAAGGGGGCTAAGGATGTGAGGGGGTGGGGGAAGAAAGTGGAGACGAAAGCAGACAACAGAATATTGCAAGAGAGAAGGAAAAAAGGTGAAAGGAGACAATTTTAGAATCGACCCGGATTTGAACCTGGGACCTTTGAATGAGAGGTGAACACCTTAACCTCTAGGCCACGAGAGCCCCCACCTACACACTGTCATTTTTTCTGGGGGGTTTTTCAGGCTACCATGGCCCAGTGTCAGGACCGAGCCTTCCGTCGGATGTCTGAGCTGCGTGAACAGATTCAGTTGGACCAGCTTGCTAAACGAGATCTGGAGGAGAATTATCGTCTTTTGCTGGATGAGAAGGATGAGTATGTCAAGGTGCTCAATACCCAGGTAAGCCACTCCTATTTTTTCTTGGACAACACTTGAGGGAAATGATTGACTTTTGAGAATCATTTTTGTAGCTTCTCTCAGTTGTTTCTCACCATATTATTGTGTCCAACAAATAAAGGGTAGGTAGAAAGTCACTTTGATTTCTTAAAACTCCTTTCTTTGCAAATTAAAAGGTACAGATTTTACTTTTCATATATATTGTTTTGATCTGTGTGAATTTCAACCCAATAATAAATGAATATATAATCTCACAAAAATCTTGCTTCACCTGAAAGTGGGATTAATGTCCAAAATGATACTTGTGAAGATTTCGTTATCACTGCAAAGCTGTTGATTATCTTACAAATAGGATAAGACTTGTATGTTTGAATGAGGGCTAAAATATTCCCCATTGCATATGATAGCTGATGGAGATAAAGTTATGAGAAAATAATGTTTGAAATGTCAAATGTGTGCCGTTTTAGATTGGAAATATTTTTAGCTTTATTTTAAATGACATAAGGCATTTCGCTACATCAGAATTACAAAGTTTTATCTGCACAGTACGAAGTTTTGAGAAACTTGACGTCAAAGATTTTTAGTTTCATATCATCTCAAGATTTTTCAAATGCAGTTCTTTAGATGTCTTGATAATGACTCCGAATAATCTTATGATTTTGATAGAGTAGCTAGAACATTTAGTTACAGGCCTCATGGTCTCAGTAACTCAAAACAGCCCAAAATGTCAGATAGAACTTTGTAGTTCTGAGGTAGCGATTGCCGCATTCCCTTGTTTGTTGTTTCTTTCAATAGAGCTCATTGAGCACCTTTCAGTGTTACGTAACTTATCTACTGTTGATCTTCCTAGTGCATTTCCTGGAGTATGGTAGCTTTCATATCATGTAGCTTTTGAAATTCTGTCTTTTTTAAATACTAGGTAGGTAAGATGGAGGTACTTCCCTTTTTCTTTTTAGAATATTCTTAGAGTGGTTACCCCCAAGAAATAAAGAGGTTTAAATGTATGTTTTCTTCTGTGTCTTTAGAATAAATGGGAATAGCTGCATGAAGGAAATATGTTAATTACCCCTATGTAGGCAGACACTTTTGACACATCCTGTGTAGGATGCCCTACCAGTCATTACCAATTAGCATCTAATAAAGGGCACATTGAAGCTCAGCTGTTTCCTCGACAAGCTGTAGCTCTCCCACAATTTTAAGCTCATTGTTTACTGCCAACATTTTACCTTTGGGAAATACTACATGACGTCATTGTATTTGCCATGCACTTGAAAAGTTGTAGCTAACTCACTGTCATTGTCATCGGGACAAATGAGTAACAGGTGGGATGGCACTGAGTAAGTGATGACAAACTGACTGTGAATCAAACAGCTTCACCGCACAGACAATTTACAAAAGCACTGTATTGTTTCAAGGACTAAACTCATTGTTAAATTTTGAGTACTCCAGTGACTCATAAGGAAGGATGAACACATTCATAATGAAAAAGATTGAATTATGCCACTGATAACAGTCTGGTTTTTGACCAGTTTATCAGTTTATCTTTGGTGATCGGTCGTTTTGTTTTTGAGTATTAATTAATTTTAGGGTTTGGCACAGTTATATAAATGTTGTTTACAATTCTTTTTTTCCTTCATGATCAGTGGTTTCAATCATGTCCTCCTCTGAATGTATAGGTTTTTAAGGCTCTCTCTCTGGGTCTTATTGAATTTTATAATCCAGGTTCTGAAGTAATTCACATCATATCTCGAATGATGTTATTGTTAAAATAGTGTACAATTATAAATAACGTGAGCTCCACTCTGGAGGATATAACCTTAAATTCAGTTGTTTGTTGCTTAATGGTTTTCTCACAGCAACAAATTTCTTAAAAAATAAATTTAGAATGGGTTGCTGTTCCCCTCATTATTTTATAACTGGCATCTCATTCTGGTTTGCTGCATTATGTGTAGGAGGGTTACTGCTTGTGGCAGAATCAGCTGTTATGAAATACCATCTGTGTATGTATTGCTGCTTAGTAATAATTTGGGACTATTATTAATTCCATGACATTTTTACACAATATTCAACATTCTTTGTGTAATATGAATTTCTTTGTAGTAATGTTTGTGCATTTTTTGTATGTGTGTTTAAATGATCAAGATATCTTAATGTTTTAATTAATCTTATTTATTGTGCAAAGGTTAAACTGCTCCGTGAAGGCAAGGACATTCCTGAAGAGCTCCAGGAAAAGCTGTCCAGCAAACAGGCCAAAGCTGAGGCAGCTCCTCCACCCACCCCGGCCAGTGGTGCAGACATCAGCCCAGCTCAAGAGATAGAACTGCTCAAGTCAAAAGTAAGTGGCCTGTCAGATATTTTGTTTGGGTAGTTTGAAAGTTGTGGGCTCATGGTTTCTGAAGATACATAGACAGTTAAAACATGTTCATATTCTTAATTGTTTTTCTGTAGGAATGATTTATAGGGATTTATTAATATTAGAGTTTTATCAGTACTAAAGCAGAATCTTAAATGTTATTTTATATGTTGATTTGCAGATATGAGTAGACTGTTTGATTGTATAAAGACAAAAGTAGAAGCCCCTCACCCTGCAGGTTTTCGTATGTTTTATATCATACAATTAAAACTCGTCATGAATGAATTTTCTATATGACATCAAGCTGCTTTCAAGTCAGCATTACAATCTTAAAGAAGAAGTTGTGGGTACAGTAAATTATATTTTTATGACAGCTCAAACTACTGGTCTATTTCTCAACTGGCAAATGAAATACTTGATTTCAGATCAAACGGCAGGATGGATTGTTGCACAAATGCAAAGAGTCGATCAGTAGTTACAAGGAAAAAGTCTCGCTACTGTCACGTGACAAGCAGGACCTCATCACTAAATTGGAGGCCTCTTCAAAAGTATGTTTTATTGCTGTGCAAAGGTTACATTCTTCTAATGAGTATCTGTTTCTGTCCATATAGTATGATGATTGGGATGTACTGCTCAATGATTGTTTTCGTGTATGTGTATATCAAACGTGTTTGGGCAAGTATTTTTATTTGTTTGAATGTTGTATGTTTCTTCAGATGTGTTTGCACTTGAGTTCTTGAAGAAGAGAATGTCAGTCACTATTACTATTTGAAAGAGAAAGTTTTATCTGTGTAGATATCATCATAGCAACACAGTTTTGATAATGGTCATATTTGCTGTCATGAGACAGAAAGTCAGTACATGTTTTTGTTATTTGAAGTTCTTTTGCGTCCATTTGATTTGATTTTACAAATATTAATTCAATGCCTGAATTTATTTATTTTTGTGTCCAGTAACTCTCTTTTAGCCAGTGGTTGGCGGGTGCTTTGGTGTGGTTTGCTCTTTCTTTCCCATCAAACATCTATTGTCCTTATCTTTCCTCCTTCTGTTTTGTGTTTACTACTCTCTTGTAACACCTCTTATCTTCAGCACATATATGGCCTAATTGTGTTGCAAGTGCTATAAAATGCTTACTAAAACAAAATGCTCTTGCACTTTTTCATAACAGGGTGGGCAGTCTGAAGCATCTGGTGCTTCGAGCCAGGAACTGGTCAAGCTTCAAAATCAGATGAAAGAGGCTCGAAAGGTCATCGAACAACTGGAGACTGATAGAGAGGTGGCAATTGCTGGAGTGAAGCAACAGGTTGGGTTCTGAGGCAATATCTATATCACAAATATTGTTTGACACATCTGTATCCAAATGGAGGGAATTAAGGCACTTACAGTGGTTGAATGATGCCTTTCAGAGTTCTTACTTTATTTTATTTTGGTCCTTTTTATCGGTTGTTTTCTTTTTTCAAGAACTACTTCCTTAGTAGCACTATCTGTTTGAGTTGAAGAAAAACTCTATTTCAAAATCATGTGGCAGAATTGTTTTGTGGTCTTGTTTTGCAGTACAGCATTGCGTTTTATTTGTGTTGCATGTGAAAACTGAAGCTGCTGCTCCGGACTTCAAGAGAACTGCAGCAACGAGTGCCCTTTTCGTAGAGGTCTTTGTATTTGTTAAACGCTATTTCACTTTTTCTGTCAGTTGTCATACTCTATTCCTTGATGGATATTGTCTGGACTATGATATTAGTTTTGTTCTCAATAGTTTACTGTACGGCTGGCTCGGGTCAGTAGTTAAATCTTAAAGTGTTAAAATGTTAAAAGATCAGTGTAAATATATATATATTTTCAATCTAAAATAATTTTTCTAGTTAACATAAAAATTTTAAATAGTACAATTTCACTTTATAATTTGCCATAAAGGCCAATGGCCCTCATATGACCGTATGCAGTTGCAAGCGCCGTAAAACCTCTACTAAAAACTGAAAGTTGTTCCTAGTGTGGTTGAACTGGTTTTCTTATTAATATGAAATGTTTTTTCTTGTTTGTGATGTTTTACACTCATCAATCATTATTATTATTATAATTATTATTATAATTATTATTAGTATTAGTATCATTATTATCATTATTGATATTATAACTTGATATCAGCTTTAACAATATGCAATGCAGAATAAAGTTTTGTTTCTGTTTACAGGTTCATGAAGAAATGGAGAAAAAAGACTTGGAGTTGGCGCAGGTGAAGTCTGATAGTCACAAGCTACTGGAGGAGAGCACCAACATCAAACTGGAACTGGAGAAACTATCCAAGGAAAGAGACGAACTGATAGAGACAAGTAAGTACTTTTCAAGATTGGAAGTTGGTATATAATTTATGTGAAATAATAATGATAATAGTTTTAACAGGAAGAATAGGGATAATCCTTTCCTATTATACTATGTCACTGAGAGAGGACTCAATGCTCCTTAGATTAAAGTGTTGGTGTATAGTAATGTGTCCAATTCTGTCAAAGGCACTGATTTCCTTGGTCTGAATTTTATTTGAACAGATAAGGAGCAGCTAGAGAAGGCACGGGAGATAATGCGCAAGTTAAAGGAGGACAAACGTTTGGCAATGGAACAGGCCGATGAGAAAATCCGCCTTGCTGAGGCTAGTATGGAGGAGGAGAAGGAGAAGATGCTGACTGATCTGAAGAGAGGCAAAGCTGAAGCTTTCTCTGTGATGCAGGTACGTTAGAGTACTCAGGCTTTGGAACCTTCAGCTGCTCCTGCTTCATGACAGTGTTGCAGTTGGTATTGAAGTGGTTTGAAAATGGATAGTACCGATACTTATTGACTTGTTGCCCACCGGCTTCATACAGTAAGTTTGAGGCATATATTGTTTTTCTTTTTAGTGTTTGTGTTTTGTGGTCAAATTTGGTATTTTGCGGGTGCACATGTATTTGAAAAGATTGTTGTACAATGAATTGGCTGGTATGCAGGAAACATGTCATTGTGTAAGCTGTCGAAATTTCATTTTATTGTTAACTCCTAGAGCCACAAGGAAGTGGATGCTATCATTATCATTGTTATTATTAATATCATCATCATCATCATCATTATCATCATTATTATTATTATTATTATTATTATTACTTACTTTACTTTTACTTTTTCATCCTCTGTTGCCGTTAAGCGTCGAGGGGAGATGCAGTTTTCTATGGTAGGCCAGCTCCGCAGCTCTTTCAGTTGTGTTGTTATGTTTTCTTAGGGCTTCCTTGACACCCTCGATCCACCTTTTGCGTGGCATTCCTCTTCCTTTATAGCCTGAGTGCTTGGTGTTGTAGGTTCTCAAGGTTGGCTGGTCAGGTGACATGCGTAACAGGTGGCCAAACCATTTTATCCTCTGTCTTTCTATGTAACGCAGGCAGGACTCAGTGCCGATAGCTGCTCTTACTTCTTCATTTCTCTGCCTGTCTCGTCTTGTGATGTTAAGGGTTTTGCGGAGACATTTCATTTCGCATGCAGTGATTTTGCTTTCATGGGTTTTGCTTAAGGTCCAGGTCTGGCACTGATAACATAATGTTGGTATGAATATAGAGGTGATAAACTGTCTCTTTGTGTCCATGGAGATGTTTGGATGAGATAGAAGGGGTGCGAGCTGGTAGGTGACAGCGTTGGCTTTTTGAGTTCGCATTTCTATTTCTCTGTCTATGGACCCGTTTTCAGAAAAAGTGCTGCCAAGATATTTAAACTCCTTCACCTGTTTCAGTTGTTTACTATTGACATGGATGTTCAGGGGACTATGGTTTCGGCTCACTTTCATAACTTCTGTTTTTGATGTGCTTGTTTTCATGTTGAATTTCTCACAGGTGTTGTTGAGTTCGGTAGTGTGATTTTGGAGGCTTTGTTGGTCATGATGAATTAGACATTGGTCGTCTGCGAACAGAAATTCATTTAGGCTTTCTATTATTATTATTATTATTATTATTATTATTATTATATTGTTGTTGTTGCTTGCATGGTGTGGCTGGTTTGTGTTAGTAGCATACCGATCTAGTGGAATGTATATGAGGCTCTCATACAACAACTGACTGTACTCATGCATTTAAAATTCTTTTTCCCCAAGCATCCAGTAGACACAGAAATATAGTACACTCTGAGGAATGACTTATTCCCAGTCAGTTTGACATCTTACTGAAAAGAGCTGAGCCTATTTTTGTCAGTTTGTATTCCTTTTTCTGTAAGTTTAGCACTCAGGTAGATATAGAATACTTTTCTATTCATGAAGTTTGATTCCCAGTTCTGGTATTAAAAGTAATTTGTTAAATATTCTATTTTTTATGTTGAAAATATGAAGTTTTGATCAATTGTTTTCACAGCAAGAATCTGAGAAACTTTTAACTGAGAAAGTTGCAGAGGCAGTTGAGGAGCGGGACAAGATGTGGAATGTAAAAATGGCAGCACAAGAGGAGGCCAATAATGAAATGCTACAGGCCAAGGTGAGTAAGTTTGAAGAGAAAAAATTCAACCCATAATCCAATGTTGATGAAGGAAAATTTAGCATGACGGCACTCTGGCCTCACAAGGATAGGAAAGTGTCAGTGATGGTATTTTCTTCTTTTGAAGCTGATGTGCCTGCTATGTGATGCATGTATGGAGTAACTCGTCTGCTTCATTCATATTTCCCATGGTTCCCCCACCCTTGAAGAAAAGGGAAAAATTGCTCATGACGTACTGTGGGTTCCTCCAGTCTTGTTGGTTAGTTTTTCAGCAGATTGTATTGAAATGAAAAATCTAATGTTTTGTCTGAGGATTTGGGGGGGGTGGAGGGGGGGGGGTTCTGCTTACTAAAATGCAAAGTGGTCATATAACGTAAAGTAAAATGTTTTTTCTTATTTGTTCCTGGGGAAAAATGAACATCGAATTATTTTTTTCTGTGTTAGGTCATTGGTAGAATTGGGTGTTACAAACTGAGACATACACTGTTATCATATATATAGAGTTTTCAAAAACTTGTTTTTGAAAATATTTACTCTTAAAAGGATCGAGAAAAAGAAATGGCATTGGCAACAATGCACGAAGAGGTACGCCTGAAGCTACGTGAGAAAGAAGAGGAAGTCAAGCTAGTTGTGGAGGAAAGAGAGCTACAGAAGATGGCAGCCGTGTCGGGTCTAGATGAGCAGAAGGATATGCTGCAGAGGCAGATTGAGGCTCTGACCTCGGTGAGCTCCGCTGGGGCACAGAGCATGTAGCATGTACTATGGGGCCAGAGACAAGGGGTTGGAATTATAAATCGTACTTGTGGTCAATGGTTTCAATTTTCCATAAATCTCTTTTGTTGAAGTTTGATTTGTTCTGTGATATCATTGGTTATTAAAATCCCTTCGGCAGCTTCTTTTATCTGCTGGATTTTGATGTCAAATGAAGTCATAATAAGGCTTTTTAATTGAATAGATTGCGTTTTATGCATAGCTAACAACAATACATAGTACAGAGGTTACGTGTGCTTTTAATTGTTAAGTCATCTTTGACTACACTGGTGTCTGAGGTGTGGTGGTTCGGCACTACGCTGTTGTACCCAAGAAACCCGAGTTAGAATCCTAGGTGGGGAGAATTTTTATCAAGTATCTCGTTCTTTCTGCTGGGATGTTGTATCCTTCTCAGCTCGGGTTGGCTTTGACAGACAGGGTTTAAGGCTCTCCTCCTAAATGATCTAAACTGTGTTGACAGGGGCTTAAAACCACTTACATTGACTTTGACTACAATGTACGATTTATGGTTATGGCTCATGGACTGCACTATACTGTTCCTTTGCAGGCTTCAATGTAGTTTCAGTTTGACCGTTGTTGTTTTAGTATCTCTAACGAAAATAACGGTTGCTTTCACCTGTGCTTTGATTGATAGTGCAGTGCTTCATACGTCTGCTATTTCTGATTTTCATCTTTCATGAGTTTTTGACCTATAGCTTGAAAAGTGACTGTGGTGACTTGGAGTGGTACATATTAATAATAACCTATGCTTATTTCTGCTTAATTTGAGGGACCTGTGTGTTCAGAAAACAGAAAGTTTTCACATGCATGTTGTATAATCAAGTAGCATGAAATTGTAAGACTGGTGACTTCAACATTTTTAGACTGTCTCTAAATGATGGTGCAGGATCATCCTGCACTGAGCGTTGGACAAAAACACGGGAAGAAATTTTAGTCTTTGGAGGTGGGAAAACTATCTTTATTAAACACATCTCACAAAAATATAATCTTTTAGAGTGCGTAAAAAAAAAATCTGAATTTGTGCATGGGTGTTAAATGCTTCCTGACCATCATTTATATTCGGATGTGGGTTAGTAGGTGTGATTCATGCTCCAATTTCTTTCTGGTCCTTCTGCTATTTTTGTCCATGTCTGCGCAAGATGACCACTGATGTGTCAATGTGCTTGTGTTTTATTGAAATAAGAAAACAGATTGAATTTATGTCCTCTGTTTCTATAAGCAGTACTTCATGAAGTTGTTGTTTTATTTTTGCAAGAATGCTCAGTATATATACTTATATCACCCAACATTTTGTAGCTGCAACTGCTGTATCATACTTGATAGTTGCTTTGTATATGTGGATGGGGGGTAATGGGAGTGTTTACTGATTTGTTAAATTTGCACTTCCTTTATTTTACACTAAAAAAAGAGTACTCTTTGACACCTGACCAAATGGCTTTGCTGTGCTTTGTTTATATTAAATGTGTATGGTTTTGTACTGGTTTGTTGTGTTCACAGACTTGTTTGCACATCGTATTTTATATACGTATTGAATTATCTTCTCTAAATGTGGGTGGTTGGCACATGCTCTGGTGTGGTTTGCTTCTTCTGTCCTATCAAACATCTATCATCCTTTTCTCCCCTCCTTCTTTTTTGTGTTTGCTACTCTCTTGTAACACCTCTGATCTTCGGCACTTATATGACCCTATTGTATTGCAAGTGCCATAAAACACTTACTAAAACTAAACTAAACTTCTCTAAATGGGAGCCTTCAACTATTCTTATTTTGAGGAAGAAATCTTTCGTTTTAGACAATGCATTTCAAAATCTAAAATGTCTTCTATAACTTAAGTTACTGCAGTTGTTAAACATATCGAAAGCTTATTACAAAAATTTTAGTGCACAAAAAACAGTTACCTGAGTTTAGTTTGTAAGTAATTAGGTTCATACTTTATGTAGTCAATTATGTAGCATTTCCCAGCTAGATGGTTTTAATAATTTGTGCCTTTTTAGTATTCCAAGCAGTGAAGAAATATGTATTGCTGTGATTAAGCATAATTACAATTGTACTGCAATGCTATATTAAATACGGAAAATTTTCCTTCAAAACTGTAAATATATATATTTTGAACCTTTTTTTCCTAGGAGAAAATTGAGCTGAACAACCATCTATCTAAGTCAGAGGAGGATGCTGAGGTACAAAAGGCAGATTTGATGGAACAAATCAAACAGAGCCAAGAGCAACATGCTAAGGAGATAGCTGCCCTTCAAGAAAAACTACAGGAAGAAAGTGCCTCAGTGAAACTAGCTCAGGAGGACAAAGAGTTGCAGGAACGGAAACATCAAGAAGAGATTCAGGCTTTGAAAGAGCAGCAAGAGAAAGCCTTGAAGGTGTAACAATTGACTTGTTGTTGAGTTATATCTGTACTCTTAATGCATCTGTGTTTTAAACATGTATGTTGTTATCCATGGGTTTAACTCTTTCTGGGCATAGTTTTTTGGGGGTCTAGACATAATTAACTTGTGGCTCGATTTGGCTATGCAGGTGGTGTACAAAATAACTTCATAGAAGCATAACCATCACTCAAAACGTAACATATGAAATATCAAATTGAAGGAATTTGAATGAGGAATACATCCCAATATGAAACAAGGGTTAATTTTGAATATTAGTATGCATTACAAGGGTTAGGAATGGTGATGAGAAAAATAAATTTTGACGGAAGAAATTACATTCACCAAACATGTGAAAGCAAATCAGCATAGCTATCTTATCATATACAGGCCAAGAGCATAATCCATACATTTCTGAATGCGCAGCTTTTTGTTTGAAAGTAATATTCCAATTTTTGTTTAAGTTATGGTATTTATACTGAGTCCGGTTGCATCGTTTTGTTGATGCAAGACCGCAAGAACTAATTCACTCGTTTTTCCCCCAACCCACGCTTTGACAAAGTGAAACTAGATGTTTTCATTTCCTAAGTCCTTTCAGAGTTTTTCAATAATACAGTAATTATATATGACGGATTGTGTTAAAACGAAACAATACTGAGGCACCTTATCACAGCTGATATATCGGCGATACGTCTGGAAAGAGTTAAAGTGCCATTCTTATGAGGTCTCATGTGTTGATATTTTCATGCAATTGTGTTAAAAGGCTTTTGTGATTTTGTTGGACAACATCATAAAGGACATAGATAAACATATTTTTATTTCATATCAAATTAATGCTGATTAGACCTGTTCAATTATTCAAATCTGTATAATTGGATATTATAAAGGTAATTGACTTGACTGTATAGGTCATCAAAACTCTTATCCACTTTCAGATTAACTTCCCCTGAGTTAAATTGTAAATTACATTTTCTCTCCAGTATCCTACTCTCACAAGGGGTTAGAGAGGCAAGAGGGGAAGTGAGAGGGATGGGGGAGCATTAGTGAGCAGGCATGCTGGCGAAGAGAGGAGCCGTAGCTGAGATGTGACATTGGGACCAGGCCAGCTTTTTCTATGAAAATGTGGACTTATCTGAACTACTGAGTTTGAAACCAGCCCTCACATAGGGATGGAAATTATTTGGTCAAGGCTTGGACTACCTCTCTGATACAAATAATTTAAATTGCGTAGTAAATGAATTGATTAAAAATTGCCAGTCCTTGAAAATTAATTCTCGACAGGCTTGTAAGTTGATACATTTTACTTTATCCAGGTCATCAGTGCAGAGCAAGATGCTGAGCAGAATTCTAGACATGAATCTTTGCAAGCCGAACTGGAGCAACAGATTGCAAGAACTGAGAGTTCCCTGAGCCAGTGCCGGATTTCATTACAAGAATCTGAACAGCGAGTAGCGGCACTTCAAACTGAACTTGCTGAAAAGTCTCGTGAACATGAAGCACAGCTTGAGGTAGGGTTATCTACTTGTCTCAAGATGGTCGCAGTTGTGGGTAAGAGGTTGACATTCTGTCAATTATGCTGGTGGCACATGTTATGCACGCATGGTTTGTCCATATTGCACAAATTTGTATTGCCCTTAGATAGCAATGCCAATGAAAATTTAAGTCTTTGCTTTAGCCCTTTTTTATTTGGTACCTCAGAAAGAGTTTTCAATCCGAAGAATGATGCTTTTTGAATTTTAAGAATAGGTTCATAAATAAAAAAGTTATGGGGTTGTAAAGGTCGGCAAAATATGGATGACCCACATATAGGAAAATACTTCTGAAAGTGGACCACGCAATAGCAGATTCTGTAAGAAAATCGACGATATCTCAGTAATTAATTGAAATGTTAGAAAGAAACTGGGCTACCCAATGTGTTTTTGGATTGAGAAATTATTTGTGCAGTCAGATTTACTAACCATTTTGTAGTTATTTTGTTATAAATTGAAATTTTGGTGTACTTATTAGGATTTTTCAAAAAAGGGTGTCGGGATGAGAGCATTTTATTTATAGCATCGTATCGCAACACGGGATCTTTAAGAATATGTTGGCAGCATGACTTGGCAAAGCTTTCTTTGATGACTTTAGACCATGTTAACCATGCTTTGATAAGCAAATGCCTCTGTGAGTCACATAACTTCATGTAAGAGACTTCAGTGCCAATCACTCATTGTAGAGGTTTTGGTTCTACTTGGATTATGTCCGAGTGGGGACACTTCTGCCCATGCCTGGTACTAGTACTTTCCAAGGGGTGGAGGGTTAAGTCAAGAGGTTCCACTTTGGGTTTTTTTTAGTTATTGATTTATGAAAGTTGAGCATCTCTAGACATGAATAGTTCTTTTAAATCAGTGCCAGTTATGGGATCCAGTGGTTCAGAATGTTTGGGAAACCATACTTTGCAGTATCCAGAAGTTGGAAAATAATATTAATTACTGTAGAGCGATTGTTCCATGGGTACCTTACTGCAATGCTGAATGCAGTATATTATTTGAGTGTAATTAAATATATTGCCTCAAGTCTTAAGTTTTATTTTTTTCAAATATCATAGAATGGGCAGGATATGTGACTCTTGCTCAAATGAACAAATTGCAAGTTTTGTGCTCTGAAGAAATTGCAAAATGGTGATTGAGAGTACAAGCAACTTGTTAATATAAATGTGCACTTTTAAAGATATGCTTGCCAGTCCCGCATGCTTTGTCTTTGACATGGTGGAGACTTGACTTGTGCTGTGAGTGATAGATTTCTAGGGACTTGATCTGCAATATTGATCTCACTGAAGTTATACGATAATTTCAGTTGGGCTCTATAATGTGCTTATTTTTATTTAGTTGCATGATCCCTGAACCCTTACAGCACTGGGATATTTTTAGCTCTCACTACCCTCTGACTCAAGTAATACTGGAGCCCTTGACTCCTCAGGCCCTGCCAAAGTTGACAGGTTCTTCTTTTGGCTGTCTGGTTCATTCTCAGCATGTCACACTGGCCCTTTGTACACACATTATTTATCTTTCCCAGAACTTGAATGCAGAGAAAGTAACATAACAATCTTATGGCGAGCATGCTATGCTATCCCCCTGTTGTCTTCATGTGTGGGTACTTGTGCGAAATAGGCATAAACAACCTGTCTAAAGCTCACAGTGGGTTAAGTGTTATTAATATCAGAATGCAGAAACTGTAACTTGTGACAGATATTTGAAGCAAAGAAAGGAATTATTGTTGACTCAAGTCGTAAAAAAATCTATGCAGACTGACGTATGATTTGCTTATGCAAATTTAGGAATGCAGAGTTTTGATACGAGAAAGCTGCACTGAAATTTAGTTTTTCAACTGTATTTGTAACTGGATGTATTACTTTTTGGGAATATGTTTTTTATGCTAGCTATTTTATCAGATGTTTCTAATATTTTTTCGGGAAGTTGATGATTGAAAAAAATTAAATTTATGTAATGGAGAAAACGTAAAACGTTCCCTTGTATTGCCATTCTATTTTTCGGACAAAATACTACCAATGTGCTCACCTGTCCATTTGTGTCATCGTCTCATTTTGTCCCCTTTCTCATTGCCATTGTTCAGGAGTTATATGCTGCTGTGAATGGTAAAGGCGAGGAGAATGACAGATTGGCCAAAGAGCTGGAGGAGCTACGGAAACAAACAGAATGCAAAGAGAAAGAGCTAGAAGATGTCTCAGTTAAACTGATTTCTACCTCACAAGAAAGTGAGCAGCTGAAAATACAGGTGAAGACTTAAATTCTTTGTTGTAGAAATAGTATAGCTGTACATGTTTTGCTCTCACGCATGTACTGATGGTTGTGTTGAAATAACAAGGAATAATTATCTGTAACATCTCTACTGACATGAAATTATGTCGTTCTGATAGTTCATGATTTGGTCTAAGTGCAGCAGGCTTGTTAATGCCTCTGGTTTCCTTTCAAGTCAAAAGTGCCAGGATTTTGGCAGGTTCATGTTGGTATGGTCATTGAATAGCTTGTGTTGTTTTTGTTTTTTTGTTACATTTTTCTCTCTTTTGGTACCCATGGTTAGTTTTGTCAAGTACCGAGGCTTCTTGGGAAACCTTCTTGGGAAAGGATGCAACACTGAGATGATAGTTTCACAGTTTAAAGAAACTTTGGCCGTGAAAAGTTCAAATGAGAGTAGGCCTGCCCATGTTGGCTGCCTGACAATATCCAAAACAGAACTTCTTTAAGCTTTAAACTTAACCCCCCCCCCCCCCCCCCCCAAAAAAAAAAATCAACACTGGTTAGTTTAAATTTTAATAAGACAAAGGCCAGAGACTGTGCTTTTGCAAGAAGTATGACGTTGCATGTTAGTCGGTGGAACTGGGGTTGTAGAACTTGCACTCAACTTGCTCTGAAACCTGATCTGAAAGCTTGAGAATGTGGAAGAAAACGAAGCTGGAGGTGCAGTATCAACCATTTCACAATGATGTGTGTTCACAGCAATAAGTTTGAGTCTCAAAAGTTCAAGAGGTTGGAGGGCAGCTTTTACGAGTCCTATTTTCTTATAGTCCATTTGCCGAGTGGAATTTTTATAGCAACTTGCTAGTTAATGCTGTGCTATCAAAGGACAGTGCCCCTGGATGGTCCTACATTTTTCATTTTGTTAAGTATTTCTGTATGTCGTGTTCTGTTTTAGGGATGAAATGAAAGTTCCCGTACCCATATATGTTTTTTCACTGACAAAACTACTATTTTATATTTCTTTTATTCTTGTTTCCAGATTGAGTCAAAGCAAGGAGAAGCACAAAGTCAACTCGGAGAAAAAGAAGAGCTTGTAGCAAAACTGGAAGCCATGAACGTCAGGGAAACCAAACTCCAGCAGCGACTTGACAGCTCTGAACATGAACGAAGTGACATGGAGGGACGGGTCAACATTCTGGCGGAGGAACTGAACTCTTTGAGAGAAGAGTTGAATGTTGCCGCCACAGAGCTGAGGACTTCCCGGGAGGAGGGACGTCGCCGTGAGGAAGAACTACAGCAACAGCTCTCTCAGGCTGAATCTGACAAGTCTAGGATAAGCAATGAAGTGGCTGGTGAGAAAGCTGAGAAGCTTGAACTTCTCATGGGTGAAATTGAGACTCTGAAAGCAGAAGTGGCGTCTGAGAGAGAATTGCATGAACAGCTGAAGTCGGTCAGTGACAGTGTTTCTCATGAGAGGGATGAGTTGAAAGCCCAGTGTGTGACTTACGAGGGCAAAGTAACGGAGCTACAGGAGGTGGTGCGCAGTCTTGAGGCATGTCAGAGTGCTGTGCAGACAGAGAAGGAAGGTCTAGAGGAGAAGCTTGGCAGTTTGGAAGAGATTGTTGCTGGGCTGAAGAAGTCGAAAGAAGAGCTCGGAGAACAGCTACACGGAAGACACGAGGAACTGGTCCAGCAGGCAGCCACGGAGAAAACAGCTCTTGAGACGAGGGCGAGTGAACTGGCCACACAGGTGAGCAGTCACCAGGAGGAGGTTGACAGGCTCAATAGAGAACTCATTTCTAAAGATGATGAGATCATGGCGATGCGCTCCGTCATGGAAGACAACTCAGAGTATGTCAAGACTGTTGAGGGCAAACAGGAGGAACTAAATGCTCAGTTACGGGGTAAGACTGAAGCAATGGAGGAGGTGGAGGCAAAATTGAGTAAAAGTTTAGAGAAATTTGAGAAACTCAAGGGTGAAGCCAATGTAAAGATTAAAGGTTTGAAGGATATTAAAGATTCTCTCACTGAGCAGTTGGAGCAAAAGCAAAAAGATTTGGAAGAGCAAGCAGCTGCAAATGCTAGTGAAAAAGACAATTTGATTCAGACTTACGAGGAAAAACTGACTGCAAAGCAGCAAGAAATATCGTCCCTGGAATGCACTTTTAAGGAACAGTTTGAAGAAAAGCAAGCTAAATTTAAGGATACTTTGACAAAACTAAGAGATAGACATGAAGAGAAATTACGTGAGAAAGATGAGCAGTTTGAAACTCAAATGAGACAATTGAGTTCACAGAAGGACTTGGGTCTTGAAGATGTGAGGAAAAATTTTGAGAAGTTGAAAGAAGATCAGCTGAGAGAGAGTGAGGAGCGACACCAGTCTGAGATGAAAGATCTCAAAGCTGAATTAGATACAGAAGTTCAGAGTTTGAAGGCAGAGCATAATGCAGCCATGGAGGCTATTCAGACCCAGAAGCAGCAAGTTGTTTCTGAATTGGAAGAAAAAGTGACTGAGGCTAATAAATGCAAAGAAGAAGAAGTGGTGCGTCTCAAAGAACAGCTCTCCATGGTTCAAGGTGAACTTACATCTACCCAAACAGATTTAAACCAAGCAGCAGATGGCCACAAGGTAGATTTGGAGGAATTGAAATCCCAAGTACAGGAGAAGGAAGGTGAGATACAGAAAATGACTTTACAGTTTGATTCTGTAAAATTTCAACTGGAAAGCGAGGTAGCGCAAAGAGAGGAGCGTGTCAAGTCTTTGGAGGAAGAGTTGAGAGAACAGAATCAGAGGCTGGAGACCATGGCTGGCACAGTGTCAGCAGAGCAAGAGTCATTACAACGACAGCTGGCACAAGAAACAAGCCGTGCTGATGACTTGCAGAAGGAAGTTATCGCACTTAGAGAGAAAGGGGAGACTCAGACTATAGAGTTTCAAGAGAAAGAGGCCTCACTGATAGAAGTGAATCAGAGTCTAGCTCAACTTCAGAAAGAGCATGCAGCAATTGAGGAGATGTTGCGTGCTGTCAATGAGGCTGCACAGGAAAAGGAGGAGGAGAGTAGTAGGAAAGTGCAAGAACTTGAAACAAAAGTGCAAAGCTTAGAAACATCAGAGAGAGAAATTAATGAAAATTGTAACCGACTAGTTGAAGATTTGAAAGTCAGTCATGAAACACAACTGTCTGAGCTGACGGTGAAAAAGCTAGAACTGGAAGAGCAGCTGTCAGCAGGACAGCAGGAATTGTCTGAGTGTAGGGCAGAGTTACAGACAGTCACACAGAGTTATGAGGCTCAGCTGACTCAAGAAAGAGATAGAGTTGGAGCCATAGAGACGACTCAAGGGGAACAACTGACAGCCATTAAACAACGCTTGGAAGAGACTCAGAACAAGGCAGAGTCTTCCCTGACCTCTGTCCAGGCAAGGTTAAAAGAGGAAGAAGAAAAACTAGTTAATGAACGTAGACAGCATGAATCAGACCTGGAGACTGTGAAAACAGAAGGGGAGCAGCGAGTGAAGGAGCTGAAGCAGAAGTATATGGTCAAGTTAAAGGAGATGCAGAGTCAGGCCAAGTCTACCATAGAAGGTCTGGAACAAAAGCTGCAGGCGGCCACAAGTGGCAAGGAGGATGTTTACACAGAGCTGACTAGAGCCAATACACGGCTTCTGCAGCTGGAGGAGAGCTCTGGCCTCACCCGAGATACAATTGTGGACTTGGAGAGGAAGGTGTCAGAAATGTCGACTGTGATAGAAGAAAAAGACACTGAGCTTGAGAAGATGAAAGTGGAACATGGGGAAAGAGAGAAAAGTTTACAGATCACTCTTGAGGAATCTCAGAGTAACTGTCAGGAGCTTCGTGAAAAGTTATCACTGAACCTACAGAATCTGGAGACAAAACATTCAGACTCAGATAAACTTATGATGGAGTTAGAAGAAGCAAATGTGTTGGTAAATCAGAAACAAGGTTCCATAGAGGGGCTAGAGAGGCAAGTGTCAGAACTCACTTCCAGCAATGAGAAGCAGAAAGAGGAACATGCAGAGGAAATGAAGAAGAAAGAAGAGAAACATGGTCAGGAGTTACAAGACAAGGAACAGAAACACTTGGTAGTGTTGCAAGAAAGTGAGGAAAGACATGTCCAAATATTGCAGGAGAAAGATGCAAAGTTAAATGAACTGGAAGGCATGCTTGACAAAACACAGAAACTGTTAGAAGAGACTCAGAATAACCGGTTGGACCTGGAGCAAAAAGTGCAGGCTGTGGGGGACACTGTGTCTGAGCTCACTGGCCTGCAGCAGCAAGTGTCACAGCTCCAGTCTGAACTAGCAAAGAATTCAGTAGAGTCACAGGAGCTGCAGGAGAAACTGCAGAGAAAGACTTCAGAGTGTGAGAGTCTTGAGGCAGAGAAAGTGTCTGCTCAGTCTCAGTTGGAAAATAAATCACTTGAGATGAACCAGAGTGAGGAAAAGCTTAGAACTGACTGGGAGAGACGACTCAAAGAGTGCAATGAGGCTCATGCTACCGAGCTGAGTACACTCCAAACCCAACTAGAATCTGAGAGCAGCTCTAAGGTTGCAGAGTACAAGAAAAAAGCGGAGGCGTATATTTCCCAGGTTAAAAAACAGTTACAAGATGATAAAAGTGCCACATCACAACAGCAACAAGAGGTTATATCAAAACTGGAGGAAAATGTCCGCAGTCTTTCTGAGGAAATGAACAAACTCAAACAAGACCATGAGAAGACAACAGAAGAATACAAAACTCAGCTGGCAGAGGTACAGTCTCATCAGACCCAAGTTGAACAAAGCAAAGACACTGTGATAGAGACCCACCTGAAAAAGCAGAGTGAGCTGGAGCAGAGCATACTGACTCTTCAGCAACAGCTTGATGCCGTTAATTCAGAGAAAAATTCTCTTTTGGAAAAGTTGTCTACAGTAGAGAGTCAAGGGCAGGAGTTGAAGGAAGGCCATAATACTGAGGTGAAAGAATTGCGCTCTAAATATGCTGAACTGGAGAAACAGTTTGAGTCTCTGAAGAGCGATAGAGACCAAGAGGTGGAGGAGCTTGAGGGAAAGCTGAGTGCTGTTGCTGAGGAGAAGGAGAAGGAGAAGCGGGAGGCACTGGTGACGCAGGACAATGAACATTCGACCAAGGTGAAGCAACTGGTGAAAGAGATGAATCAACAACTGGGGGAGAAAGAGAGAGAGTTCGAGAGCACCATCAGGGAAGCTTTGGGTAAGTCACGACTGCTTGTCTTTTGTAGACAATTTTTCAGGTCACCAATCTATTTGAGGTTGAATTTGTGGAAAGTAAAACTTAAATATCACCTTGGAAAGTAGATAATGCATTTTGGTTTGTTTGAACATTATCAAATGGAGGCGTGAGTGTACACTGTTTATTTATCGAAGGTTGAAAAAAAAAAAGCTCACCTTTGAGTATTTGAGGTCATTTTGCAGCATTATGTTCTTGTTTCTGTACTTCACCGTTCCTGTACATTCTCGAGTGGCGTCTGTAGCCTAGTGGTTAGGCTGCCGGACTCGAAATCGTGAGATTGCGGGTTTGGAGGTCCAAACCTCAGCTCGGTCCGACGTTGTGTCGTTGGGAAAGGCGCTTTACACGAATTTCCCACTTGGCTCGGTCCTTTCGGAAACGGACATTAAACCAGGAGACCCTGCCGCTTAAATAACCTAAGAGTGTTGATAGGGGCGTTAAACCCATACCATTTCACCATTTTCACCTGTACATTCTGAATTACTTCCATACACACAAGAGTTTTTTTGTCTTGTTTACTTGTTTTGTGTTTCCTTGATACTCTTCTTTGGTATTATGATATATTCTACAACTTCTGTCCTAGCTTTCCGCTGTTTTATGTGTTGGGTTTTCAGTGTATTCCATACTGTAAAGCTTGTTCGCTTCCCTTTATTCCACTTGAATGAGTAAAGAGAAACACTTTCCTCGTCGCAGTACTTCACTGTTCTTGTGCTCAATACTTTGATTATAATCAAAGGCTATCTTTATAGTGATTTTAAAATGATATATTTTCTCGTCACAATCATTCTTTCCCAGACAAAAGTGAGCGAGGAGAACAGGGAATGCTGCGGGAACACCAAGCAGATCTGGAGGAACTACGTAAAGAGCTACAAGAGAGAGATGAACGCATTGAGGAACTACATGTTGAATACAAGACAAAACTAGAGGTAGACACCTGCAATTTGGTTTTAAATTAAGAATGTGGTTTTCTTTTGAAAGCAGACATGTCTCAATTATTTTTTAGACAATATTAAAGAAATTATGTTTTCGGCCATTGTTGAAGTAAGATATCCCTCTTTACTATAAAGTATAAATGAATATTGTGCCAGAGTTAAATTATAATTGTCTTTCTGACATCATGTGCTCGTCTGTTCTCAGGTCCTGGTGCCTGATGTTATACTCCATTTTAGATTTTGATCCTCTTTTGTGTCTGATGTTTTTCAAGCTTTAAATTTAAACCCAAGCTCCAAATTACAATTGCTGGATTAAGTTTAAATTCTCGTTGTTAATTTGTGTTAACCACTTTACATGCATTGTTATTTTTTACATAAATGTGTATCAATATTATTCTTAGAATGTGAAGTCTGAACTTGAAGCCAAGGTGACAAGCCTTCAGTCTGAGCTGAGCACTGTGGAGCAACGCCGTCAGCAAGAGTTGTTGGAGCAGGATGCTCACATGAGAAATGAGCATGAGAGAAAGCTTCAAGTAAGGGAGAATTGTCATAGGGAGGAGCTTTCTGCCCTTACCAGGGAGTGGAACATTGAACGAAAGGTTCCTTTTCTCAAATGAAATGTTTCCATAGGGTCACTGTTCACTTCCTTGTATGTAGTTGTATTGTGCTTGAATCCTGAGTCTTATGTGTTTCCAGAGTGTGCTCTAGGTCGCTTTGAATTGCTCGGATCAGAGTTTTGTGTTTCTGTATTGGAGAAGTACAGTCGAACCTGCCCTGACGGCCACCTCTATAAGACGGCCACCTGTACAAACGGCCACTTTCCATTTCCCCCCTTGCGTTTTTTCTATATAATGTAACTGTGTAATACGGGCACCTGTCCAACGCGGCCGCGGCCACCATATTTTAACACACAACCCCTATCATACTAAGCATTAACACCTGTCTTAGACGGCCACCTTAGTGACTCCATTACATTTTGTCATTAATTGTGCATTGACCCCTGCTGTTGTGGGTGAGCCGTCATAATCTAATCACCTGTCGTTGTTGTTAGGTAATCCCTCCACTCCAACCGATCATGTTGCGTAAGCCCCTTCCACTGTTGACCAATAGGTACCAATTTCCAGCTGCTGGTGAGGGAAGCGTGTGATCCCTCATAACCCATAAGCCCCGCCCAGAACTCATACACAAATCGTAAGTGAGATGAGTGGTCCCAGTTTACCCAGTCTGTAACAAAGTAACAATGGACGTCAACATGAACTTGTGATAGAAGCGTCGCTCGTTCTTCGAGTGGTGGCGACCCATATGTTTGTTTTACCATGGCACTCGGTCCTCCTTGTCTGACACATTTCGTTTTATTGTCACCCTTGCACAAAATCAACAACAAAATAAAAATAACAAACTAAATACAAACCAACAACAACAACAACAATAATGCGGCTTCTTTCGATTGGGAATGGGGTTTGTTTTCTTCATCTTGATCAGTACTGCCTAAGACGGCCACCTGTCTTATACGGCCACTTTTCTTCTTGACAATGGGTGGCCGTTTTACACAGGTTTGACTGTATATTGACATTATCTGCTGCAATACTTAATGTTATCGGGGTATTCTTGGGTAAAGACAGGAATTGAAATTTCTTTGTCATTTGAATCCTTTTGAACGGATACTGTAAGGTTTCAACTTAAATTTAAGAAAATTCTCATTTTTCATCTAGTGACACTGAAGTAATAAGCCTCAGTCTGCCTCTCAGGTCAGTTTATAGACATTCCAAAGCTCAGGACAGTCTTAGCAAAATGCTGATGGGGTTAGCTACAGAATGGGATTTTTATTGTACTTTCAAAACTGCGATGTCTGGTCCCCAAACCTTATGCTATTGTGATTCTCAGTTGGCATGAAATCTACTTTTGCAGTCCTCGACACTCTGCCCATACACAGTATCGTATGACAGAAGCATTCACATTTGCTCCATACCAAGCTGATCTCTGTTTTGTTCCGAATAATTAGCCTTCTCTTTTAGTTGTCTCTCCAGGAAATTGTTCACTGATATAAGGACATTTTGAGGAAACACTTGAAACACTCAAAACACACATATATTCTGAGCCAATAACATAAATGAACTGTTGAGGTTGACTGAATTTAGGTCTGGGATGAGGATTTTCCAGAAATACATTCTTTCTGAATAGGCATAGTCCAGGTGTGCTCTTGTCCCAAATCATGCTTAGGCTTATAAAACTGCTCATAGTATGTGAATATTGGCTAATGTTAATAAACAATTGGTACTCATGTGCTGCTGTAGATTCTAGCGTTAAGAGTTCTTACCTTGTAGGCCTGTCATTACCTAGATTTGGCGTGCATGTAGTTGTTAAATGAATGAACAGGAGTTTTGCCAGAGAAAGGCATGGATATAATCTGATATTTGCACATACGCACTGCCTGTCTGACTTTGGCTGATGTTTAGCCTTTCTTCCACTGATTCTTTTTCCAAAATATATGCCCAGCACAGTAATGTAGCTTTCTAGAATAATTGTTCAATATATCGAGAACTTAAAAGGAGTTAGCTGATGAGATGTCTTAATTTATTGAGTTAAATCATTTTCAGCACTATGATTTACTTGGAATTTGATCTTGATTGTAAAAGCATTTTTAGTTCTTCTTTCTGGGTGAATGACTATCAACTACTGTGTCACTGTTTTGGTAGAGATGTGCTTGAATCTCCGTCACAGTGTTGTTTGATTTTGGTGATGTGTCTGGTGGTTATTTTATGTTGTTTTTTTATGTTTTTTCTTTCACATTTGTGCACTTGTAGATGCATATGTCTGATGTCCAAGCCACAACCCAACAAGATGAAGTGCGTGAGGTATTTATGTTGCTTTGATTGCTGCTCTTTCTTTATTGGGTAGTTGGTTTTTTTTCTCTTTAGTTGCAGCTCTGATTTTTTAAAAATTTCATTTCCGATAAGTGCCTCAAAACATTTCGGACAGACTTTGACTTTGAAGGCACAGGTATGACTTAGTTTGATTTTAAGATCAATGAAAATCCTGTTTCCTTTCTATTCATATTATATTCCTCTCTGTTTTATCCTGGAGAAATCTAAAAAATTGGATATAAGGGTAGAAGTGCATTCAAAATGAAAAATGGGAAGTTTTGATTCAAATAACATCACAAGTATGTAGACTAGCAGTCAGATGAACATTATGAATGAAATATAGAAGTGAGCCAATGGGACGTGCTCCTTTTTCTGTTGTATACTCTTAAGTTCATATTTATAAAAGGTTCTTATTTTAATGATAACGGGGACATTTTTGTGCTTCTTTTCTTGTTTGCTTGTTTTGTTTTTAATATTTAAAAAAAAATTTATTTTATGTAGCCGTCTTTTCATTTACCCAATAGTGTATAAAACATTTCAGTTTAATGCTTATTTTGTGTTATGACTTACTTTGTTGGGACAAATGAAGCATAATACCAGGGCTGAGTATTATGATGTGGCTCTCAAGTTGTTGCTCTACCCTTTAACTGTACTGCCAATGCACCGAATCCTTCAGGCATGTTCATATGAATGACATGGCAAAACTGTACCCACAAGTCCCCTCTTTGCTCTGAACTAGCCTGGTAACCTTTTGCATGCCTCCTCTTTCTGTATCCCTGAGATAAAACTTTGTATGATACTTAAAGAATTACCATATCTGCCATTTTTTTCCTTAAGAACATAATGTATGATGGATGGCTAAGGTATAGATGCATATTTACCATACTATTTATCTAGTACAGTTTTTATCCAGTTCATCAGAAGTTTTTTTAAAAAGTGCTTAATGGTATCACTATGTACAGATACATATATATATATAAAAGACTTGTTTTTCTGGAAAGTATAATATAATTTACTTTAAACAAGATATTTCCTATTTCAGTGATTACTAGTGACATTTCAATTGTGTATTGTTTAGAGTTTTTAATCAACAAGTTTCCTTTGAGAGTGCAATAATGTTTGTGACAGTGTATGATACTGGCTTAGTTAATAGTTTTAGGCAGTTTGGAATAATCATAGTTCTACTAGAATTTACAATTCTTTTTAATACCTCGGCCTGGATGTTTTAGTGATGAAATGTTTGTCATGTAGTGAAGTACTGAAATGGTTAGCAATTCCATGTCATCTTATGGAAAGGATAGTATTTATTTCCGGTTTGTTTCTGTGTCAATATTATCAATCTGTCATAGTCAGAAGGGTAATCTTTTATGTACTCTTCCCTTTGCTGCATTAGGAGATGGTGGCACAGAATCAAGCAAGGCTTACTGCCTTCCAGTCTGGTGATTCTGCCTCATTGCAACAGCAGGTCATTAGTCTGAGCCATCAGTTGGAGCAGGCGAAGGAGAAACACAAGTAAGAATGCTTCATGCATATGTTGCATTGAGGAGCTGTCAGAAGACAAAACTGGACAACTTAAAGATACAGCTGATAAAAGTCAAATTAGGCTGTTTTGTTTCTGTACCTATATGTACACTTTTGAAATACATCTGTTTAAGCTAGTATGGTATCTCATGCTTTAATTATAATAATTTGATGAAATAAGAAGCATAGTGCTCTGAAAAACAGAAAGTGAAAAACAGGGATGTGTGAAGGTTTTTCTTGCTCTGCCACATAATATACTATATGAGCTCCCAGTCGTCATCATAATGCACTGTGATGAGATTGGCAGATTATCATATTGGCTCACATTGAAACAGCAGAACTATATCTTGATTGAGCAAGGTCGGGCGACTGCTCAGGGTACTCACATTACCTTTTTCATTATTTCACACTATTCCCATTACCTTTCATAATCATTTGTGACTCTTGTTTGTTAAGTGGCCAGTGTGTATATTTATGTATGCATGATTTTCTTAATGCTCAGCTTGACACCAAATAATACACACACTTTTTTTTTTCTAAGTGCAATACAAAGAGGAACTTCAAGAAATTTTTAAAGTTAAAATCTAAAACTTTCTTGTTTTCACTGAAACGAAATTGGGAATTGAATTGTTGTTCTTTGGTTTGTTGTCATTATAAGGTAGGTCTGTCTACATATATATAGCAAAAGAAAGACCTCATTGTTTGCTGAGATGCTTGATTCCTTTCTGTTGTCTGGGTTTTGTTTTTTTTTTTGCTATTTTAGCTTAAGTGTGAAAAATGTTGTATGTACTTGTTTTTCATCCTCCACTTTACTCTGTTTCCTTACACAGTCCAGGCTTATATTTATGAATTGTAAATTAACAATATTTCTGTTACTTCCACTATTTAAGTGAAACTTTTGAAAAGTTAATTTTTTAATTTTGACTTGAGTAAGGAAAAGTTGTTGTTTCTATTATTCTACTCACTTTCCTCTTTTTTTAGCTCTTTTAATTATCTGAAAACTGATATTGTGAAGTGGAATGTGTTCATTGATCTAGGAGATTTTGTGGACTAATCTATGCTTTCGTCTGAATGAATGTCACATATTATACCTATTATATGTTTATGTGTTGTTCATAGGCTGGAGCTTGCTGAAGCTCGTAGTGGAGAAGAGATGTCTAGGGGCACCTTACCTAGTCCTTTGTTGGCAGCTCCTAAGATCTCTTCACAGCCCGGTGATGCCAATTACTCGGTGGATATTCAGGACCTAGAACTTCATAATATAGACCTGGAAGTGAGTGACCAGTTGTCTGTCAAAAACAGTTCAGATCCACAGCTGTGTCTGTGTCCGTTTAAAAAAAATAAGATCTTTTTGAAGATACAAGAGTATTTGGTGGGCTACAGTTGGTAAAAAATTACCACCCCTCTACTGTGTTTTTAGTCTTTTTTAATTTAAAAAAAAAAGATTTTAGCCTGCAAGCTGTACAGTGTAAATAAGTGATATGTACTAAATGCTGTCATGACTTCATATCATTCGACTTCTTGTCTCTGTTATGATTTCTTTCTTTGCAGAATTATGTCTATGCAGTGCTGTATAGTTTGATAAACTTATTTTGACAAGTGTCTTGATTTACTTTTTGTTGTTTTTAAAGATTGATTGATCCTAGCTTTCTTTTAGATTTGGTCTGTATCTAATGTTAAATGTCGTATGTCTATCTTTATGTTGTTTTCTTGTTTGTCTTTGCAGGCTCAACTGTCACAACTCAATGCAGAGCTCAGCCAGAGCAAGATTCGGGAGAGGGAGCTGAGTCGCAAAGTGAGCCCTGATTGTGTGTCTGTCATGATAAAAGTCTTTCCTGAAAGAAAAATTGTGAGAGGGTAGAGTGCTTATGGACCATTATTGCTTTCTGTATTCACAGAAAGTGTAATCAATATTTCAAAATCTGAAATGGCTGAAACATGCTTAAAATTTTTTCTTCTTTTTATTGATAAAGAGACATTTGTACTCTTCACTTGTGTCGTTTGTTGTGAAATTCAAAATTTTTCCGCTTGTAGTACTGTTTGCTGACAGTATTCATGGTATATTCTCTAGGTATATTGTCTTTTTGAAGGGCTTCCCAAACGATAATTTCCCATATCAAATATTTCATTAAATGAAGCTTTTGGTGGTCTTTGTGGCTGTAAGTTCACTTGTTTTGTAACTGATCTAGTAAACTCTTCTCCTGCTGTGTGTCTATTTGGGGACCATTGTATTTAACAGTTATATCTGACGGAATGAAGCCAAGTCTTTCCTTGTGTGTAAAAAGTGCCACAATTTTCCTGTTCTAGACCACTTCATGTCAAAAACTTGCAATTAGATTTGTCACACTGCAGGAGAGGAATTAATGATTTTTCTTTCTTTCTGTCATTCCTATGTTGTAATGTCTGGTTGCAAAATAGGATAGGAAAAAACAATGGGAAAAAAGTCTGTTTATGGAACTTTTAAGATGATCTAATATTTCATTGTCTTTTATCCGCTCCAATGGAAGCCTTACAGAGCTAATCACTTGTTTGCACTCTCGGCAGATTGAAAAAATGGAGGTCAAGGGCAAATATCCTCAGGATGATGATGACCCTCCTTTAAGTCTAGATGGTTCCTACAGTAACCATGACGATTCGGCTGTCTTCAGAGAGCCCACAGAATTTGAGGTAACATTTTCTGTTGTTAGTTCTGTGAGTAGTTCATGAGCTGTGTCGGGTGTGTGTATGACAAGCTTGCTTAGTTGTCTTGTTATTTTAAAAGATATAGCCTCTTACTTCAGAATTCCTTGAGAGCTTTGTATTGAACCGCATATTTTTATTAGTGTAATTAAACATAAGAAAGGACTGTTATAAGACTTGATTATGATATATTGACGACAACTACAGATATTTGTGATGTAATGGTTAATCTCTTCACCTTGCAAGCTGTGTGTTCAGTTCCGTAGTGGAGAAGGTATTTTATTATCTCCTTTCTCCCGCGATGTAATATCCTTTAAAGCTGTGGTTGGCACTAACACGGAGGGCCAAAGCAACATGATATATAAATATGAGGCATCGTGGTGAAATGAGGCGCCCGTTAAAATAATAAAATCAAAGAAACGGACATTTTTCTGGCTTTCGGGCAAATTTGTCTAATTTTCTGTTTTGGCTCAACACCTTTTGTGTCCATTTTAAAACACATTTCCGTGTTCACTTTACTGAAAAACTTTGATTAAAGGCACAAAAACTGTAAATTTTCAGTTTCCAAGGACTCTCAAGCTATGAAAATTACCAAACTTTGGCAGCCATTTTCTCGCTAATTTTACCTCTCAAAGAAAGCGACCCCCACCTCCTTGAATTGCAAATATCATGACTTCTGTTCTACATAGATTGTACCACAAATGATCTATGTGTTGTTGGGGTTGAAAAGGTAAACTGTTTTTTGGCCTGTGCTTGTTCATAGCATGGGGTCAGGGGACTTTTCTCTTCCTGACTGAAAGGTATGTGATGTTGATTAGTGTTCTTATGTACTGTAGTATGTATTATTTATTCAATGTATTTTGTTTGTTGCAGTACCTGAAGAACATCCTGTACGAATTCATGATGGGCAAGGAGACGAGGGTAAGTATTGACTAAGCGTTAGTCAAAAATAAACCTTATCTATCTATGTGTATGCTCTTTTAATGGCCCCCATTTTAGGTGGGTTGTTTTTTTCTCTCCTTTTAAGTAATGACACGGAGAGCTGAGTAGATATTTTTGTTGCATTACTTGGGCGTTTTCCTTTTTTGTAGTTTTATCACCCTTATTAAATCAAATGTTTTATTGCCATATATGTTACATTATCCAATACTGGTATCTATTTGCCTTTTTGACACCATAGGTGTTCTGTTTTTAATATTGCCTCTGGTTTTCAGAGCAAAGTTTCTTTATTTCAATTTTTTCTGGCTTTCAGACGCTGGCTCGCGTGATTGCCACTGTGGTCAGATTCTCAGATGAACAAACCAGAAATGTAGTTGCCAAGGCAGATGCTAAATCGGTGAGTCTTTTCGTTTACAATACCAGTAATTACTCGTAGGGACTTTTTCACAGTTCTCTTTCAGCCTCAGCACAGAGGTTTATGTGGCTTGAAATTCTTGGTCTCTGTATCCAGCTCTTTTTTTGGGGACTTGGTAATCTCTAGAATTCCACTTTTAAAAATTAGACCTTAGTAACCGCTCCCTTTGATCTTTTTAAAGTATACATGTCTTTAAATTCTGCATAATTGTGTTTAATGGAACTTTTTTTGTCTCGCTTCTTGTTTATTTGGGACTTTGTGAAGAATTTTTTCTGTTTTATTTTGGATCAGTTGTTTTACTTAGCATGTTTCTTTTGATGTAAGATTGGATTTCTTAATTTGGTGAAAATGCTCTACATTAGGATGAACCATTGCTAGTTCAGCATTCTTCATGTCAAGAATTTATTTCCAATTTGCTTCCGTGAGATGAGATGATTTGGGATAGCATGATGCTTTTTTTAGTTTAAAAAAAAAAAATGTAAATGTTGTTTTGAGTGTTGTCCTGCAGTATTTTGTTGTGTAATTTACTGTACTTTTTTTCTTCATATGAAAACAATACTTACCTGTACCAGTCCAATACAGAATTTTTCAGGGTTTCCATCATATTGGGAATACCTGGTATGTTAATGCTTTGAATTATGGAAGGAAATTGAAGTTACAAGGTTTGAAAAGTATGGTGAAAATGTTCATGACTCAAAATCTTTCTTTTTTTAAACTTTCTGTAAAAAGTGTACTACAGACAATGCACACTACTTACTGATTCAAAGGTAGCAGACAGCCGTCCTCTAAAAACTGCTTTTCCTTTCACTGGAAATGGATTGCTAGGGATAGACATCTGGAGGGTCTACAGACACAAAATCATCATTATTTTCTAAGATAAAAACACCTTTGCAAGTATACACTGCGTGGCTAATAAGTTACTCCTTGTTTGGCCCCACTTTTTGGTAATCTTTGAAGTAGATGACAAGAAAAAGGCAGCTTTGAAAAATCCACATACAAATCTCCCTCGTATTTATATGGATTTTGTGAGAAAATCTTGAGAGCAATCAAAATTGAAAATGGCATGCAATGAATAAAAGTGCATTAGATAGATTTTAGAAAATTGCAAGAGACTAGGGCATGACTATGTTAGCAAAGTATTGTGTGTTCTTTTAGTTGTGAACATAGTCTGTTCAGAACCCTAAGAACTTGTCAGTCTGACAATCTGACTACTTTAAACTCCTAATCATTTTGCAGATCTGATCTCAACAGACAGTTCACATGGTACTTATCATTTCCTTACTTTTGCATCCCTGATGTTGTCCTTTTTATTTCTGTTATGGGGAATTTTTGCTCTCACGTTTTCTTTTTATTTGAAGGATTGAAGTAACAGGTTTTTTTGGGGGGTACTGGTATCTGTAGTGTAAAATAAAAAGTAAGTATGTATGCTAGTATTTCGGGCAACTAATTTTCTGTGGGTTATTTCTTTGCCTTGTCTGTGAGCTTTGCAATTGTTATACTTTGGCTTTAATAAACAAATGTGAGGTTTTTGTCATTTTCCTAATCTTGAGATTCTTTTTTGTATTGTTTTCCTCTGTCAAGTGACATGTTTGACAATGTAGACCAGCATATTGAATAAGTCATGTCTTTGTTTGACCTAGTATGTCACATAGCCCAACTCCAGTTTGTTTCAAATTATATGCAGTTTGAGGGTTGCTGAGGCAGGGGTGTGTTTGTATTCATGAAATCGAGTGTAAGTGTCAGCATGCTTGAAAGTATGTTGTTGTTCATGATTGGTCTCTTGTTCAAGTTTGTGTTTTTTGTGTATGTGAGTGAAAGAGAGAGAAGGGAGAGAAAGAGTGAAAAAGTAAGTGTGATTGTCTTGTCATGTGCCTGACATAACCATTGTCTTTGATTTCTTAGCAATACTGCTCTTTCTGGACAACAGTGCAGTTAAAAAAATATTGATCAAGAGTTTTGCAACTCCTCTGATGCTGTTTCGTCATTCGATCTTATGAAGCTGATATGGACAGCCATAATGCTTATGAGTAGTGAACGGAAGGAATAAAAATTAGAAATTGTGGAAATGGGGGTGGATATTTAGTAGAAGTGTTTGGCCTATAGTCTCTTCTTTGTTTTACATTGATTAAGTGTGGGTAACCAATCATTTTGTACAGATTTTTTTCCTTTTATTTTCCTGTTTTTGAACTTTTCAATGGTCTTATCACTCAATGTTTTTTGTGGATGGGTTTATTTCTAACTGCTTTCACCTGCAACATTACTTATTCCCCTTTGTTGATGGTGATCCATAAAGAATGATGTTTTGTAATTCGCTTTATAGAATCAATGTTTTTTAGCATGGCGATTTACCCCTTTTCGTCTAGTCTTGTACTCTATGCTCACTCAGTCACACAGGGCTTCAAATGATTTATTTCCAGTTTGTTATGGCTTAAACACAGTTTGCCAGTTAAATTTGTGCACCGTTAGTTTTTGCCGATTAATGGAGCTTAGGGTGAAGGGACCTGTAACTGTATGTCTCCATAGTTGTGTAGATGTTCAGCCGAAGAAAATTTGGTACTTTTGATCAAGTCGAATTAGAACCATTTGACAATTATCGCAGAGTCTAGAATGTTGGAAATTTTGTGTAGTCTTCTTTCATTGTAAATGTATCTTTGGTGAGTGCACATTCATAGACCTCTTGATTTTGTATTATTTCGTGTAGCAGTCATCTGGTTATTGGTATAACAACATTAAGTGTATGTATTCCCCGTACCCCCACCCCAACCCCACCACCACCACTTTTGAGGTTTCCAAGCCCACGATTTTGATAGACATTCCCCTTTGAAAAAGCCTTCATTGTGTGAATTTGCTTGCTACAGTTAAGTTTTTGCTTGAGAACAATTGGTGTTAATTGTAAAATCAACGTGAAAAAAGGAAATGCATTATAATAATAAATTGTAAGGGTCTTCTGTTAAAATTCCTCTGTCAGTGGAGTCCGAGTGCAGGTCTAGAAGTGTTTGGTTGGCAGCTCTACCCCGACCCAAGTTAAGTTTTTTTGTCACATGACTAGTTTTTGATTTGATGTTTCAAAACATAACTTACTATACATTGATTTTTTTTTCTCTCTATATTTCTTGATTTTTTAAACTTGTAATTTTATGTTGCACCTGGATTTTTTTCAGGAGTTTACTTTTCCAGAGTTTTTTGGGGGGCTGTGGAATTTAGTGTGAATATTGGAGATATGAATTTGGCCGTTTAACTCTTTTCCTACCAGGCTAAAATCCACCACTGGCCCAGGGCTTTTCCCTGACCTATTTTTACGCCCCTACCCCGCCACAGGAAAATGTCAAAACATCCGACTAAACACACACAAACCATATCATGTGGCCCATCAAACTGAAGGTTAAAAAATAATCTATCAGATGGTGATACAATATTAAAGATTAATTCCAATTATATTAGTTTGGGGTTTCTAAAAGTGATTATGCAATATCGAATGTGTCATATGAAACAACAATTTTCCTGCTTTGAAAGGTCATATTTAAAAAGGTACAACAACAGCATCATTCAGACTTCCCAGGTAGGTTGCCTCAAGTAATGCAAAGAAAAGCTGAAAGTTGTGTATGTGTACCTAATAAAGAAGTGAAATATGAGACATATGCTGAAGTCAGGAGAGCTCTTTTTTAAAGATTTTTACGTTTCGAAGGGGACAAAAAAAAGCACTGAAATGACTGAAAATCGTCTCTCAGTGCTATATTTCTTTCGTATCTGCTAACAGGAAGTCTATTCTATTATTTTGAAAACTTGGATTGGCCGAGAATTTCATTACTGGATTGGAATAGATAGCGAGCCACTCGAGCCCTATTTTGCGGCTCTCAATCCAGCGAGGCCAGGTTCTCGAGCCGCAAAATGCGGCTCGCGGTAGTGAAAGTGTTAATGAAGGTTGGCGTCATATTTATGAAAGGCTGACACAGGTTTAAAAAAAAACTAAGGTGTAAAGCATCCAACAATATGTAGGCCTACTGTTATTTATCTATTTCAGCACGTGGTAAAATAACTAGTATCTTTTGCCCTTGTGTAGTTTGAAAGGTGTGACACTGCATTATGTTTAGACCTGAGCAAAGTTTTTGTCCTCCTTGTTATATTTGATCTCTTGGTCTTTGAGATATAAGGTAAGGCTTATGTCCTCTCGTATCATCTGTGCTTGTGCGAGTAGTTGGAGGGTGTTGCTCATTGGTCTTACTTTTTCACTTTCTGTCTGTTATTGCTGTCTGTTTTTTTTCTCAGCAGTTGATGACCGTTATTTCATCAATTTTTTTCTCATAACTTCAAGCAATGAAATTTTAATGTCGACATTTAAATAGGCTACTACTGATGCATTCTTTCAATGCTTGAGAAAAAAGATTAGTTGGGGAGGAGGTCAATGAGTTATTTCGTATATTACTCAGGGAGGTTCTGTTGTGTTTATGGGTTCTATTCTGTTACAAACTTTTAGTCTGCATTTAATGTATGGCTTGCAGAAAAACTACACAGCTAACAAGTGACTGATTCAGTATGTTCATGTAAAAAAAGTAAGCAAGTAATATTCGTCTCACAGTGGACTGTTGAAATTTCTCTTGTAAGTGTTGATATAATATATTCTCTGGTAAGTCATTTTAACTTTACTGTTCTGAGCTAGTAAAATGAACTTTTAGCATGCATGCAAGCATGTACATGGTTAATATATATATATATATATATATATATACTGTGGGAAACAAAAGGCAACTTTGACTGTCTACTCCAAAGGAAAGTGGAAGATTCTTTTAAAAGAGATGCAGGCTTATGGTATCATTTTTATGACCTGTAGTTTCTACAACTTGTCATTACAAGAATGCCTCAGGGCTTCTGAAAGAGTGGATACAATTTGGAGTCTTGATTGAGTAGCTAATCAACGTGGAGAGTCTTCAAACCGATACTGAAATCTGGAGGCTCAAATTGTTATTGCATGTTCTTCACAGACACAGTTATGTTGAGGAGTAAGTGCATTAACATACTGCATTGACATATGCTTGTGTTTTGTATTTTCAAGGATTGTCGCAAAGATTTTTCTCCAGCAAAGGCAATTTTTTTGAAAACTGCATGTGAATTTCTGTATTCGTGATTGATGAGGTTTTGGTATTAGTGGAGAATTCTGGGCTCATTCTGTTACTATATTTTCTTTGTTGATCAGTGAGTACTGTGGTATATGTCCATGACTTATAGATTGTTATTTTTAAGAAAGTCTCACTGCTGTTTCCTGGAGCATTTTTTTCCTTTTATTTTCACAGCTGTGGCGTTCCCCATGAAAGCTGTCTGCGTATATCGGATAAGTCTACCCTTCCTGTGAATTTGATGTACCATGCTTTGAGGATATAGGCTGGTGTCAAAAAGGGACAAGGCTTTGTCATTGGGTTTCTATCTCTCTGTATCAAATCAAACTGGAGTAATATCAGGCCCCCTTCATGTATTTCCGAGAGAAATTAATGGTTGAAAATGGCAATCTGTAAAAGTTTCTAATAAACAAGCTGTTAAAAATACCAATGCGATTAGTGTAACAGGTGGTTTCAATAAACTGTTCTTCCACTGTGGACATGAATGGGAAGAAAGTGTGCCATGCTTCTTTGCTGACATTACAAATGTGGAATACATTCCTCTGAGATGACTATCATGAATTGTTTACTCTGCTTCACTCTTTGGGGGTTGTATTACTAGACAAAGAAACATTTGTTTTGATGAAATACTTTTGAAGGTATTCACCTTTACACTTTTAAGCGTGTGATTGAAAAGCATTCATTGAATATTTTATCAGCAGATAGTCTCAATTCTATTATTGTTCCTGCTTTTTGTTATACTTTTGTTTGTTTTGGGTTTTTTTTTTTTTTGTGGGTTTTAATTCGGTGGACTTAAAACAAGACATGATAATCATTATCAGTAGATACTACTTTCGTGCGACTACTTTCGTGCGATACTGTAACTGAAAATGATTTCACAAATATATATATATATATGTGAATTGTTTAAGGATGGTAAGAGGGGGTGATTAATTTGGTTAGCTTGTATTTGAAATCTATCCTCTCTTATGTTTTATGGGTTTTAGAGTAGGCCTGCTCCAGTTTTCATAAGTAAGTTCCTATGACAACAAATGTTGTCTTAATTTATACTTGTTCGGCAAATAATTGGGGGGGGGGGGGGGTCACCACATTTGGTATCAAATTGGTGGTCATATAACATTACTGTAAGATTCATTTGCCGTTTGAAAATAATTTTTACAGTGAAAGCCATTGTCTGTATTCTTCATAAATTCTTTAGAGTAGCGTAGTGTTAAAGGATATATACACTCTCACATACATCTATGTACAGGTACAGAAAGTAAAGGACAGTGTAAAAGGTCTTTTGCAGTGCATACCAAAAGGGCAATTCAAAACTTTCAGATTTACCATTCTCTCTTGTGCTTGGCTGTCTGAAGAATTGAGACTGGGTTTAAAAAAAATCAGTATTTATCATTGCTTTGTAAAGACTGCAGGTTTTACACATTTCTACAATTTTACATTACTATCCAAATGTCAAACTCCTCATAATCAAACACCTCTCTTTCCAGTTTTTCATGACCTTATTAAACAAGATCAACAAGTTCAGTGAGAAATGAATTGTGTTGCAACTGGACCAGATATTACAGTGCTGTTGAACTATAGTGCAGTATATGATTCTCTTCACTTGTCTTTTCATCTGCTCTTCTGTTATAGTGGTGGGTTGTCCTTATTTTTCTGTAAACTGTAACTGTTATCTTAATCAGTTCCAGGCAAAATGCGGGCATAATTGCTTTGCCTCGCCATGGACTACAACTCAACAATACTCTATTCTAACTAGTTGAACAGATGCATGTCTTCTGAAAACTTGTAAGTGGGCTGATAAGCAATATGTTTTCTTCCATATAAGTAATTTCGAGTGGCATTTTCTTTTCTGCATTTGAATTTGTGATATGTTTAAACAGTGCTGTGAAGTGCAAAAGTCCCGTTCATCTTCGCACAGCGGTGATAAGATGACATTTGTAGACACTGACATGTCCTACGCATTAACAGTACCAAAGAAATTCTCATTCTTTGTTTTTGCTTGATCCCATGTGTTATAAGTACCGGTACCTCACTGTTCAGCCATTTTTGCCTGTTGTTTTAAGTATGAATGGTAATGTTGTTTTAAAGCTTCTTTATCTGAGTCTGCCTTGCACTTGCACTTATCATGATACATACAAGCTGAGCTTGAGAACAGATTTCATTATGTAGCTTTTTCTCTTTTGTAAATTTCTGATTTTACATATTTTACTTTACAGTGCTCAAATTTAGTTAGTTGATATTTTTTAGTGGCGATTTCTCTTTTTTAAATTCATTTTTATAATCAATACTGATTTTGCTTATACTATTTAGCTTCCACAGCTGAAATTCAAAATAATTTGTGTTGCTAAAATTGTTGACATAATGCTCTTGATAATCCTTGTCAAAGATTTCATTATGTCTAGATCTACAAGTGAATTGAACTTGGATGAAAACCATCTGATGGGAGAAATGGTTTGTTGAACAAATGGAAGATTTTATCCTTGTTTTTGGAATATCAAGCTTCACTTTTTTCTTATCCTTTCTAGAAAATTACTTAGAATTTCTTTGTATATATATATATATATATATATTCTTTTGATTACCATTATGGTCTATGCTTGATGTATTGTGTAATTTATTCTAGCTCATAAATTTCACTGCCACACCAACAACTGGCAGGTCTGTGAAACTGCTCTGTCCTTTTCTCACAGTGCACTTCAAGGGCAAAAATGCTCCGTCATTTGTTGTGGTGCTAACTTCTGTATTAGCTTCCTTTGGTTTTCTGAAAAAAAAATGTTTATGGTGAGTTTTATTATTCTATTATTTATTGATTGCCTTTATTGTTCTCATCAGTTTACATAAGGTCTGAATAGCAGGGCATAATTGCTACAGTGGTTTGAAAAGACATGGACTGAGGTGACTGGAACTGAATATAATATAAGCATACTAGATGAGGCTCGGAAAAGGAAGAGATCTGAGGTCATTGTTGGAGTTTTTTTAGTTTTAACAACTGCCATTTTGAGATAGATTGAGATAGACTGTTTCGAAAGATTTTAATGAAATATGATAAACTTTTATGTGGAAAAGCTAGGATTTTTGTCTCTACGTTATTTTGCAATGTTTACACTAGATAATTTCCTAATTGTTGTAATGTAGTGAGAAGCCTGGTCCTGCTGCAAGAATTTCATGGCAGAGAGGTTTATGAGATTCTCATTGTCAGCTGAACTGTGAAACCAACTGGAACTGGAGTATGACAACATTTTCTGGCTTTTGTTGTAAAATGTGCAATGTCCTTTGTTATTTATTATTCTCCCTACTGCTGTAAATATGTTTTCTCACATTATCATCATATATATATAAAGTACATGTAGAACTATTTATTTATTACAAGGAAAATTGGAAAGTAGCTTCAAAAACACTGAAACTCCAAGGCTGTCTTGGTTAATTTCCATTATGTTCATGATTTTTCAAGCCTTTTATATTCTGTGATAAAGAGGGAAGTTGAGGAAATTCTTAATACAGTATAACACAGATAGCTTGAATTCGTCGAAGCTGGCCTCGGTAGTTCGAGGGATATCTTATAAAGATAAAGAAGAAAAAAAAATGGACCACAGGCACAGTTCGATGGATGCGTGATTTCAAGCCTTCTGTGTTCGACCTATCCTTGTTATACTGTACCTTTCACAATATAGATGTCAGAGGGTACAGGAAGCCTCTGATATCACCTATGGCATTCCACATGTCGGTAGTTAGGTCTATCATCCTTTGTTGTTTGACTTCACATACACATACAGTGTACATAAATGCGTTACTCATATCAAACAGAGGCTACTCACTGACACATAATACATTGAGAGTGTGTATTTCTTTTGGTCACTCCCTGTTATGCTGGTTGTGTTTATGTTAATCTTGTCCTTGCTAATGTTAGCAAACTCTGTCTTTGTGGAGAGATTATGTGTAACAAAGCAGCCCATCTCATGACAAGTCCCGTACAAATGTCTGTGCAGCATTCTTGAAATAGTAATTTCAAGTGGAGTGTACTTGATTGGTTCTTTATTAGGAGTGGACACGTTATTTTACTATGTTTGTCTTATATAGAATGTAATGTATTCTGTAATTTCTGGATAAGTGTGACAGTATATATTCGAAAGTTCTGTTTGATGAAGATAAAGATTTTTTAAAAATTGTGCGGACTTTGAGGAGCTTTAGAATGCAAGGAAGAAAGGTAGACACTGTTTTTGCAGTGATGTGTCTATGTATGTGAGGGGGGCTGTTTTTTGTCATTATCGTGAGATACTCTGTTAAAACGAGTGATTTGAAGAATAAAAGATGGTTGCTGATTCTATCTGCTATGCTGTTGTGTTTGAATTTTGTTTGCTTTTTTTGTCAATATTATAGCAGAACTGAATCTTTTATTTATTTCTATTAATTTCACTGAACCACATTCCTTCATTTCCTTTGACATTTGAATATCTATCTCATCCATTCTTACTTAATTACTTTGCTTTTAATATCACAAATTTTAATTTGGCCAATTTACGTCTTATTTTATATCAAAAGACAAGATGGGATTGCAGTTTGGTTCCTGAGAAATAGTTTTTTTATTTTAAGTATCAGTCAGAGGCCTTTTTTTTTAAAAGTTACCCTGCTTGGAGAATCAATAAAAGATGGTTGTAGCTTAATATTCTTTGTGTACATTTTTTGCAGTAAGTTTGTTACAGAGTGAAATGATGGTTTCATATGGGTATCTCAGATAATCTCATCTTTTTTTTCAACTTTGCTGGCACCCAGATTTTGTGAATGCTCCAAACTAGAATTATGTTTAATTTGACTTATGGTTCAGAATTTGAATTACAAATCTTTGCCTCTTGTTGTCTAAAGCTGTTGTCAATTTGTTTGGTCTTGAAAGTCTTTTGTGCTGAAAGAATACAAATCAAGACACAATGTCCACCATGGGCTTAAGAGTAATAAGAGCAGTAGTCGGAGAAATAAAAATATAATTGAGGGATATGTCATTTTAGCACTATTTTGTACAGACCTTTCTAGTGATATGTAGCCCAAAAATGACACCTTGTCTGAACAGTTTAAAGAAAGCTATTGCGAAGCAGAAATAGGTAGGCCTACTGGAATAGCAGTAACAACAAGTGTATGTCTGCAAGAACCATCTGGTTTCCATTAAAAATTATGTTGAAAAAGGAGGACTGAGGCACATCTCTTTGAATGTCATAATACTTTGATGAAGAAGGAATTTAAGCAGTAGTATATGTAGAGCTATGAGATAAACTGGATGATTTAGACAGTGACTTATTTCTTTGTCCAGCTGTGTGTTGTACTCCAGAGATTATTCAAATTGTGGCTACTGTGATTACTCGTTCATTTACTATTCAATGATTCTCGTTGAATAATTACTAGCAGCTAAGTTTGCAGGGTTCTGGGCGGAGTAATAATGCCAATGTGCATTCTGTTCACTTAATCTCTTATTCTTATTCAATTCTGTGAGTGGTTAGTTTATTGATGCTCAAATGTGGTCTGATCGTTCTACCTCTTTTCAAAGTCATGGCAATCTTAATCTGTCCCAGGTGAAGTGTGGCAGTTATGCAGGCTTACAGTAAACTGCAATTCACATTCTTCTGTGAGCTGATTGTTGTACTTGTTCATAACAAAGTTATCAGATCCCCCGGGGCGGTGCGACTGACTGTAGTGTCTTTAAAAAAGCCATTCCCAAAGGAGAGACATTTCTTGTTCAAGCACAGTAGAATTGTAAATGGGCTGATTCATGTCATGCTCATAACTGTGCCTGATCTACAACAGGGAACTGTTTTCTTTCCTAATCCTTACTATTGTCATTTCCTCTACTTCTTTTGTATGTTTGTCACTCCCTTGGGACCTGCTATTTCCGGGGTGCCTTGATAGACGAAGCAGATCTTGTGCTGTTGAAACTAGAGAGGTGAGCAGAGTAAATTCTGATTCCCTGTAAAGACTTCTCTGTTGACACCCACCCCTTGGCGCTCATATGACCTTATGCAGTTGCGAGCGCCGTAAAACCCTCAACCATAATAATAATAAAGTTATCCGAGTTTTTGTTCACTTTATATACTAAGTACATGCATAGCCCTTGATTTTGAGGGGGAGGGGGGGGGGGATTACAGCTGACATGGGTCTAGTATATAATCTCTCATCCCATCAGATGATGACTCCTGGACTCCGAAATAGCTCATTCAGCCAGCGTGTTCTCATTTATCTTCTCATTCCCTACTGGGTGCTTGTACACTGTCCTTCACTTATTTCAGCCAGTTAAGTGTTCAAGCGCTATGGTTAACTAATTTCAGCCGGTTTGGTTCTGTAGGTGCTTGGCAGGTGCTCTGGTTTGGTTTGCTTCTTCTGGACTACTGTCCTTATCTTCCGTCCTCTTTTTTTTTTGTGTTACTTCCTACTAACAGCTCTAATCTTCAGCACTTATATGATCTATTTGTGTTTCAAGTAATAATAATAATAGATAGTATTTGCCTAGAGCGCAATTTCACTCTCAACAGCAAGCTCTCTTTGTGTCATAAAACTCTTTAATAACTAGAAATTAGATGAAAAACTACTAATTAGTTCTCTAATGCTACCATTCACTTATTTCTCTTTCTCATTTCAGTTTGGAGAGGATACACTGAATTCTATCTATATGTTATATCAGGCTTTTATTGCTTATCATTTGTGTGTGTTTTCATGTATAATATAAATTATTTGTCCCTCAGAATGAAGTTAAGGTTTCATCTTATAATGTGCAGTGTAGTCCTTGAGGTAAAATGAAGCGTATAGACATAGTCATGATGTTTAGTTTTATGAGCAAGCGAGATGATTCTGAAGCATTTGACAAAATGTATCAAGATTGTGAAGTATTTGTAAATAAAGAAAGATATATAAAATCTCAAATGTGTGGAGTTGTATAATTCTCTCTACTCTTTGCATGTTTAGATGGTCAGGTGAGAAAAATGTGTTATTTTTTCTCAGCATTTTTGTTATGGAACATATCTGGTGAATTTGAGGTAGGGTCATTCATACTCATTCATAGTATATATCAGAAATGGAAGATATTTTTCTTTGATCTAAATTTGGGAAGGAGAAAGGTGGCAAGATGTTGGTAGGAGATATCCAATGTGCTTTCATTTCTTATCATGTCGTGTTGGTTATGGTAGCACCAATAACAAGATTACCATATATGAAAAACTGATTGTTGTACCCTGTGAGGTTCTGGTTTTTTTTTCCAACATTTTCCTTTGCAGCTTTGTTGTGATCTGAATTTGAATGCATGAGAATTTGCATATTCTGTCGTCGAATGAGTGAGGGCTGAGACTGACGTGCGATCAAAGTAAAAGGACCGAAATGTGATGCAACTGTAATGTGAATACTGAAATTAAAACTTGGCTATATATATATATATATATTCTCTGAGACATTTTGTTGACTTTATTTCCTTATATGATTTTTGTCTTTTTGTAGACTTTCCTGGCTGTTCTGTGAGAGGAATTTTGTAGCTCCTCGTTTCTGTATTTTAAGTACTGAGAGTGTTTAAAAAAAGAAAACCCACTTAAACGGCAATAACTTGGTCAACTTTGAACAAAATTGTAGGCCTACAAAACTTGGCAGGAATAAAATTCCCATCATGAGGATGTTACATTTGTTGATATGAAAAAAATAAATCCTATATCAAATAGTAAAAATTTTAACCAAAATTGACTGAAACACAAAACTGCAACTTCTTAAAAATCAACTGTATTGCTCCATTTCAAATAGTCACTAACTGTGCTTTGAAGACCAAATTATTGGCATTGCTAAATAAAGTCAAGGAAGGTGTTTGCTATTTAAATCTCCAGGTGTAGACCATTTCTTTCTACTTTCCATACAAGCTCCAATATGCCACTGGAAATTTTGAATAACTCCGTGGCATGTTTTTGGAATGATTCTCGAGTTTTAACTGTTCAGTTGTTTGCGGGTTGTTTCCCTACACTCTATTTGTAAAAAAAAACCAAAGGTAATTGAAGGGTCTTAAGTTGAGGGAACTGTGGTAACCATTCATTTGAAAAGTTTCGACTTATAAGGCTTTCCCCAAACCTTTCTTGTAAACATATCAAGGCCACTCTTGATGTGTGGGTTGTGGCCCTATCCAACTGGAACCAGACCTCTACAGCATAACACATTCTCCCAAAACGTCCACAACACTTTCTTGGCACGTTTCGATATCTATCTGAGGTGGCTGTTGTGGTTTTCCCATCCTTGTCCTGAAACCAGATTAGGCCGATTCCGCTCCTGTAGCTGAACACTCATAAGAAGTAAAATTTTGCGTCTTACTCAATTTTGGGTAAAATTTTTCAAGCATATTTCTCGAACACGTTCATTTATTGATTTTCTTCATATTTACAAACTTGACGTTCTCATTGTTGAATTTTATTTGTTTGAATTTTTGTTGAAATTAGTATATATAGATCCGAGTTATTACCCTATAAATGAGGCCTCTTTTTTTTTTTAGACGCCCTGTACTATTTGTGGGCGGAGTAGTTATGATAAACCAAAAAATAGTCCAGTCTCTCTTTCATTTGATTAGTCGAAAAATTTTTATCGAAACTTTCCTTCTGGATGTTTGAAATGGACACAGCCTGGTCTTGTGTGCATCATGTCTGGTTAGCCATTTGACTGAACAAAAGAAAACATGCGATAAACAAAGTCAAACAGAAGAGTCAAAGCCAATAAAAAAGAGTGTAAAAGGAACTTTTATTTGAAAATGGAATGCTAGTCTTTTAAGTAGAAAGGAAAATATTTATCTGATGCAACGACATACTGATCTGGATTCTCTGAATCCTGATAAAACATCACAACACTTTGCCCACACAAGCTTGGTTTCCTTCTTGAAAAAAAAAAGACAAAATTTATAAGAATCCATCAACTCGTAGTACAGAATGCAATATAACCTAGTTGCTTTCACTACCAAAGCATTGAACTCGGGATAGATATCACAGCATAGTATTATATAGATAATCCAAAATTAATATGCAATATTTGTATATTTTATTTATCAAAACATCACAAAACAAAGTTGTATTTCAATGGCCAAATCACATTTTATATTCATTGCTCATAAGTTTAGATGACCTTGTTGTCCACCATCCCTCCCTTGTCAAAGGCCTTTTTCTCTTGCATCAACATTGCGTTCACTGATTTTGTTCTTCTTTTTTTAGAGCAAGTACTAAGTTAACTTTTGCTTTTATGCCGCTGCTAGAAACTCATGGACCAGTTAGGTAAGGCAGAGCTAACATAACAAAAGTTTATGACTTCTCAACTCACTGAAGACTGGGCCTTTTTTGGGTCTACATACGCTGAAGACTGGCGTTTTGGGGGGTATTTCAATATTTCAAACAACACCCTTCCCAAAGACATACAACCACCATTTTTACACACATAACAGATCTAAACATGCCCAATATGACACAAAAAACAGAAAGGCGATATCTTTTAAAGTTTTTTGGTTATTTTTTTTTAAAATGTGCAAAAATTTGTTGCTCGCCAACATTTTTTGACGTCATGTCATATGTTAAAAAAACCCAACAAAACCCCCAAAAATTAATCTTGTGTGTGTCTTTTATTGTGTTTTGTGTTTTAAAATGAATCAAAAGTCCAAACTCATGAACAGGCAGGTAATCGATATGGTAATCCTTATGTATTAGCTGTCTAATCCACTTCAGTGGGAAAAAAAACAGGGCTCCAGACAAAGCGGAATTTTGCCTAGTCTTGATCTAGAACATTCGCTATCAGAATCGGTGCTTTGATGCTCATTTACATTGAAATCAGGATCCCCATGGCCTAAAATATCATAATCAGAATTTTCTGAACTGCCAAAGTCGTGCAAACACTTGAAGCTTTTCTTGCTACCTAGTGGGTGGTTGGCAGGTGATCTGGTGTGGGTTGCTCCTTCTTTCCTATCAAAGATCTATCGTCCTGATCTCTCTTCCTTCTTTTTTTGTGTTTGTTACTCTCTTGTAACACCTAATTTTCGACCTTATTGTGTTGCAACTGCCGTAAAACTTACTAAAACTAAACGTGGTGCCATCGTACTGACAAAGTGTTGCAAGAACAGACACCAGTCAGAGAGACGAAAGTAGGGTCTCTGTGTGACTAACTTTCCTCACGGGTCGATAACTCAAAACGTTTCAGCTAATTCCGGTGAAACTTCGCATGAAACAAAACAAAGGTCGGCTGCACCATAAGAGAGCGTTCACCCAGCATTCGCGCGCGTACTTTGTCGAGGAGAAAACGTGAAACTTGTGTTCGCAGGGGGTGCCTGAACCGCCTCTCGGGGAAATATTGGTGCTCGCAAATGTTGCGTGCACCGTCTCCAGTGAGTTAATTCATAATTTTCATTTGTTTACTTGAAAGAAAGTAGTTGAACATATAAGTGAAGTCTGTTAGAATTCTAATAAAAATAAAGCAGTGCAAACAAAGATCAGATAGAGGCTAGATAGGCCCTATTGAAGGAAAAGAAAATGAAATGTGTAAAATACTTCTAGACAGCAAAAGAATGTTACAAAAAATCCTCTCCCAACATAGCAGAACAGTTCAGTTTCTCTCCACATCACTTTCTGTTAGTTGAATGAACATTTCCTCAGTCTTCCTCAGCGGTGTCCTTGATAGTAGACAGCTTGCGAGGAGCAGGGCGAGGACGATTTCCCTCTGTAATATGCACAATCAGAATAATTGACACTTTTATGTCTAATATGTTTTGACCTACTAGTGTGCAGAAATAAAAGCTTTCAAGCTTGAAAAGCAGCAATTTCTATGAATTCAGCGGTAGTGCGTTTTATCTCTCTGACCCCAATCAGTTTGTACCGACAGCCATTTCCTACTAGTGTTATCCAGTGATCTACATGCTTTTAGTAACCACCCCAACTTTACCTTGGAATCTAAGTCATCTTCATGTTTCTCCATGTTCTGGGGATTTTTTAACATTTCCACATTTAACCTACATTTCAAATCATGAAAGTTCTAATTACAACTTGAAAGAAATTATGTCTGGTTCACTTACAGAAGCCAACAATATCAGAGGAAGGTTGAGATGTTTAACTTCTCCAGACCCAAATATGAGGAAACATCAATGCTATCTCACCTTGCTTCCCTTGTATTTTCTTGAATACCTGTCCCAACTCAGAATTTGCGTCTATTGTGCGGTCATCATCAAAAGCAGAGAGGTCATCTTCACTTCGAGCTTTCTTCATCTTGGACTGAATAAGAAAAAAAATAATTCTGAATCCTAGTGTTCTCCTACACCATTTTCAATGTTCTAAAGACACTGATAAGAAAAAATGACTTCTATATCTTCTTTCTCTAAGTCTTAAAAAATCTTTAAAATGCTAACTGTTAAAGTTTAGTGTCAGCAAAGAAGTAGTTTTATCCTGTACAGACAACTTTTTTTCCTGACACATTTTTGTCTGTTCTTATGATGCTTTGTTGTTCTGATCATAAAAGAAAACAATAGGGTCTTAAATCAGATTAAGGGGGCTCTCGTGGCCTAGAGGTTAAGGTGTTGACCTCTCATTCAAAGGTCCCGAGTTCGAGTCCGGGTAGCGACCGACAAATTTTCTTCTCTAAAATTGTCTCCTTTCACCTCCATTCCTGCTCTATAGCAATATATTCCGTCGTCTGCTTTCGTCTCCTCTTTCTGCCCCCACCCCCTCACCTCCTTTGCCCCCTCCACTGGGATCCTGACTCTTTCTGCAGCCTTTCTACTGCTACTCCTTGAATCCTTCTTACAGCTGTCTTTCTGCCACACACCTGATCTTCTGGTAGGAAAGATCTACATCTAGCCTTCTCAGACAAGGACGAAAAATCTCGGAGGGCCCGTGTGCAACTTGCACACATTAAAGATCCCTTGGTGGTCTAAAATCGATAAGAGTAGGCTTCGGCTGCCACCCGGGCAAAATTTAAAATTTCCTACCAACTAAAAGTATTATTAGGTGTGTCCTGCGCGCTCATATGACCTTATGCAGTAGCGAGCGCCGTAAAACACTTACCAACAAAACCCCCAAAAAATCAGATTATATGAATAACTTTCAGTTGTTGGAAATCCATTTTGTTATGTATTCAACTTACCAAAATTCCCTGCAGTTCTTGCATAGCACTACTGTCCTCATCTTCAGGACAAGATTTCTGAAAAGAGATTTAACAATTGGCCATGATATAGCAGTATCATAAAGCTTTTCTTGTCACATGAAAGTAGACTGCTGACAACATAACAAACACGTTTTTTAATTCTTGGAGTCAAGAAAAGCAATAGATAGCCCTTTTTTTAGGGGCAGATCGGCTAACGAGCATCAGGACCAACTCGATTTCAATGAAGTGGTATGCCTTTGTGATATTGTCAAGTCAGTTCTTTTGGATGCAAATTGTCGGAGCCTGGGGTTCCCAACACATTTTTGTAATTTTTCACTATGGACCATCCAGTTTTCGATATTTCCGGGCCGCCTTGATAGTTGAAACAGACTTTGTGCTGCAGAAGCTAGAGAGGTGAGCAGAGAAAGTCTGATTCCCTGTAAGGATTTCTCTGTTCACATCCACCCCTTGGCGCTCATATGACCTTATGCAGTTGCGAGCGCCGTAAATCCTCTACTAAAAATAAAAACTAAAAACCATCCAGTTTTGCCTGTGAAGACACTTTACCAGGGTAAGCCATTTCACAAATCAAAATCATCAATACACTAAAAGTAAAACTTACTTTTTTTTCACACAAGGGGTGACAGTATAACTCGGATGGGGAAATTGAAACAAAGGAGGAAAACGGAGGTATACCAAGTGGCAGAAAGTAAATCCTATCAATGGGATGCATTGCTGAAAGTCTACATATGCGTTTGACAAACCTTTACCAGGCGTCTGAGGAGAGAAGTCAACTGACATGATGCAGGCCAGGTTGTAAAGGGGAAATCAAAATCAAGATGACAAACAAAAATAAGAAAATTATCGAAAAGTAGCAGGACAAGGTATGAAGTCTCCCAACTATCTTCTTCAACAGAAATACAGTAAGGACACTTGAAGAGAGGGAAGAGAGGGCCACACAATTATGCTGATGGAGCTTTTTTGATGCAAGAAGATAAACATTCAAAGTAAACCAAATTAAAAGAAAAAACACATCAATATAGCATCATGCATACAGTCCAGATGGAAGCTTGGCAAAAAGTCAAAGACATGCCATGCCACCTACTCAGCATTGCGTTTAAAGAAAAGAGGCTGCAGAAACTGTCCCGTACAAAAACCTTTCTGTTCACCTTTCTAAAAAGTAATAAAGCCTGCAATGTAAACAAAAAATATTGTAGCTATGGGGCACACAGGGGTAGTGAAAATTATGAAAAGAAAAAAGGGTGCATGTTTTATGAAAAAAATGAAATACACGTGGAGGGTAGGCTTAGTTTGTACTGATACAAACAAAGGTAGAGAGGGACACTCACAGTAAAACTGGTAACATTGTGGCTCTTTTTGTAAGTAAGACAAACCTAGTTTTCTAAAGTTCACAACCCTTTTGGTGTATCACAGTGGCTTATTCTAAAACTTTCGGTGTTTCTGCTAAAGCTTGAAAGAAGCTTATATCACAGTGAACCTCTGACAAGTTCCTGAGGTCTGACCTTCAACTTCGCTGTATCACAGATTTCGGTGAAAGCAAGATCGGACCAGTAAAAGCATTTTACATCGACAAAACTGTATGGACATCATTGTGCCTGCAACAATGTGTACACAACAAAACCAGCATTTTTTTGGGGCCCTTTTCAATTTAGTCTGTCAGCTATAGTTTTACTTAAATAAAAGACATGTTATTCTTTTGCTTGATGCGATCGTGAACAGGTGGGACTAGCATGGCCCATGGCTAACATTGAGAGCTGAAGTGATGTCAAAGTTATCTCGGTTTAAATGCACAGAAGTGATGTCAAAGTTATCTTGGTTTAAAAGCACAATGTGTAAAATTTGGCTCATATCAAAAGTAGGCTTTATTACACAACAGATTCTTAAATCTATTATTAGCATGTTTTTGGGTATTCTCACTTTTCCTAAGTGAACTTTTTACTCTCTAAAAACCAACTGAGATATGACACAACATAAGGAAAAGCTCATTAAGTTACATGCCACTTTGCATGATTCTGCTACAGCAAGTCTTGAAAGCCAGAAAGGTGATTCCACATACCCCATACCCGTCTCTCCAACCCACACATGCAAAGAATTATTCCCAGCACTGTTTACTGCCTGCATATAAAACTTTTGACAATGATGTTTCTACAAACAAGGTAACCATCCATGCCAAGTGTCTTCCCAATGTGAGCGTAAGGTGAGGTGGGTCCGAGATTGCTCATCCAAAGATTTGTTCAATATCACATGCATGGCTGATTTTATAGAAATACAAAAACAAGGACTCTTTTTCCTTATGCTGACTTAGGTATCATTCACTTCGATGTAATTCAATGCTAAGTTCATTGCCTTCAAAAAAAAATTCTTACGCAAAGCAAAGCTGTGAAATGGAAATTCATTCAACGTCTACTTTTTTGCACACAAAAAAAACAAGCTCGACGGGATAAATAAGGCAAATACTTTCTTCTCACCTCTCCAATAATTCCCTCAGGCAGAGAGAATTTCCTTGAATCCTGATGGGTATTGATTTATTTGTGTGATCAGTTAAAGAGGAGACATATATGCAATAAAGAGAAGGAAAGCAGAGGGAAATAAAAACTTAAAACCTTCAAATGAACCTTAAAGCCCAAGTAATATTTACAAAATACAGGAACGAGGAAAATAGTTTTTTCCTTTAACTGGACAAATTCAGTATTTTGTACCACCTCAATGCTTTTCATGCAAACATTACAGAATTCCTCAAGAAATGAGCATGCCCTGCACAATGTAGAGCCTCGGATTGTTCTGTAATTTCAACATACTCATCCAAATTTCTTTTTTTGTATATTCCATTATTCTTAACCTATTCTACACTGACTAACTGGGTATATTAAACAATTTACCGTTCTTTTCTTTAAAACAGGCCTGAGAGCTATGTTGCCATCTTTGATCCTCTTCATCATGTCATCCACAGCTGCTGTATAGTTTGCATTGACTTCTGCTCCTCCAAGACCCACTGAAAACAATGAGCAAGACCTATTATTTCAGTAAAGACAGGGCTGAATAGAGAACAAGGTTGTATCATAATCAGCACAGTATCCATTTTATAAAATGGAAAAAAGTCTCTGATTATTTTGACAAATCCTAATAACACATTATCAAAGCATTTAAAACCACTTTTTTTACACTTACATCGTTTTTGGACCAGCTCTTTCTGCTTCTTCCGTCCAGTAATCTTGGAGAGGAACCTGTGGAAGTGGCAATGTAATCTTGATGTGTGAATGTGAAAACTAACTCTCTCTCTCCCTTGCTCCCTCCCTCGCTCCCTCCCTCGCTCCCTCTCTCCCTCTCTCTCTCTCTCTCCCACATGGCATTTGTATTGTTGGAATCAAAACAAGACAAATCGACAAAAATATATTCCTATTCTAGCCAGCAAATGAGCTAAACACTTATCTGCTTTCAAATAATGAAAATAATTAGAAGTAACAAAAATCAAATAGAGATGTACACCACTCTCTCTCTCCATAACTGCCTACTTCATCATACCTTCACTGTTAAGTTCAGCTTAGAAAGAGAAGTCAGTTCTATTTGTCAGTCAGAAATTTTAAGCATTTGGCAGTGACAGCTTTATAAGAGAGTCAACTACTAAATGATCTAAACATCATTTATGTGCCCACTGACTGTCTGACATCAGCATAAGCGTAACACGTTCTCCAAGTACATACCCGCCAGTTTTAGCTGTTGGCAGGGGGGGTGGAGGAGGGGGAGGGGGTGGTGGTGGGGCTGTCAAGGCCGTTTCGTATTTTTTCTCCAAGTCAGCATCTGTGAATAACAAAAGACACAGGGTTAAGTATGACGTTTTAACGAAAACTGGAATAGATATTCAGAAATGCATTACCTTTTTTAATTTAAAAGAATAGGAAATGTTGCACAATCTATGAGGATATCACTACAGGAAGAGACACTCAGAGAAGAGGCTGAAACCAAAACAAATGTAGTAACTTCTTTTATGATGCTTCATTAGATCACTAGAGTGTCTGTTTTAAGATCTTCCACCCATTGTGCGATTGACTTTCACATGTACAGCCTTTTCCCTAATAAATGCCTGTTCCTCACCAGTCAGGCAACTGCATATCATTTTTGAAGGTACTCTAACTCACATTTATTGAGCATAATTTCTTCATCTTAGAGAAGGGATTAAATTAGAATATTGCCAGAGCAGACAGCCAGAACTGACCCACTCTGTCTTTATTTTTACTAGGAAGGTATGTAAAACCTGATAATTTATTCCCGATTCCCCTATTTAAAAAAAGTTATCAACTAACCAAGCTTGTTGAAAAAAACTTGATTCAAACACAAATGCAGCTTGCTAAGTGGTGTGGAGACATTATAAGGTGTCTTTTTATACCTCAAAGCAGGTGAGTATTTTCGAAAAAGAAATACGTTGCTTATAAATGGTAGTAACTTAATTCTATACTAGCAGCCAAGGCTACTCTCAAAGAAGCCTCGTCACACAGAATTGGGAGCAGATTTTTCTGAAACTGTACAACGAAAGTGAAAATAAAGAAAACCAAATTTATGTGAACTTTTTAAAAAGGGGGAGGTGGAGCTTAACTCATTCGCTACGAATTGTTTTCGGCTGGTGGATGAATTTTTTTTGGGAGGGCGAAATGAGATGGTGACTAGTGTGCAGTTCACAGGTCTTTGGGGCCACATATTCAAATAAATATCAACATATCATATACCAACATTTTCAGTATGGATTGTAGAATACACCTGTAATGTTTATTTGTGTATTTTTCAACTTTGGTTCCTGTAAGAGGCGATTACGCATCACAATTTTGCTTGGAATCAGATAAAATTTTAAAAGATAAAGTTAATAATCTTTGGTGAAACTCAAAAAATATGTTTGCACCTAGTCAAATGATGCATAAAAATAACCATAAATGAATATAGAACAGGAAAATCTTGAAAAATTTGCAGTTATTTACATACATTCCCTAAAATCTGTACATTTGGATCATAACATCGCATATTGAAAATTAAAATTAAAAAATTTTGAAAAAAGGACAAGATGCATTCGCAAACAGAAAAAAACACTCGTATCTCATATGAAATTATTCAGAATTGCATTTGTAATAAACCTATACATGTCTTGAGTGGTAGGCCCTACTTTTTGTGTAATTTCACCAAAAAATATTGATTTCGGGAAGAATAAAAATATTTTGACAATTTAGATCAAGACCTAGATTCTAGATCTAGGTCTAGCACTGAAAAATATTGATTTCTCAATAAGTTACAGATCACTGGCAGAGTCCAATAGTATCAATATTCTAAAGAAGAGTCCTACATTTCTTCAGCGAGCAAAATAATGATACATTTGGTTGTATAAAAGTACTAAGACTGGTGTCTGGGCTATAATTTGGGCATCGCGATAAAACAAAGTCGCATAAACTTCTAAATTGCGTTTCAAAACTGAAACAAAACTTCTGATTTTCGGTGAAAACGCTTGACCCAGAAGTCAACGTTATATTATAACCTTCATTTTAACATGGATATGTGGATTGGAATAAAATCTAAGCTAGAATTATAGGTCCGTTCTCGAGCCGTTGGGGGCGGCATGGCGTACAGAAGACACTTTAGCTGAGCCGCTGCCCACGGCTCCGCGTAGCGAATGAGTTAAAGCAAAGAAGGGAAATGGAATAATCAATGTAACCTTGTTCATTCGCGAAATACTGACAGATCAAATTATATGAATTTGGAAAGATAAGCAAAGTGGTCAGCAATGATGACAGAGAAAGAATGACTTTTGTTACAATGATTAGTTATAGCTGTAGGTAATCGCTGTAGAAGGCATTGACAAGATTAGTAAAATTTCCAACTTAATCAACGATATACTGTATCTGTCATCAGCCCCACAAAAAGTCGGTGGTAGCAAATTTGGGGTCCAGTGTCTTTCCTAGCTATTGTTTACTTTTTTTAAACCACTGTCGGACTAGCAAACCCTCTTTAAATCAACATATTTGTTTTCTATTCAAACACCAGTGTTTGCTCTTCCTCTCCACAGCATATCAAATTATTTAGTCTGAGGAGATATCCTCTGAAAGATAATGATCTATCAAAGCAGAAGAAAGCAAAAGGTTAGTTTCTTTCCAAAATTCCATTCCACTGGCTATCCCCGTTGTTTAGACACTGATCTGTTGACCTTTCAGACAACACTTTAGATCAAAAGAGTCAAGGCTTATTCGCTCTCAAAAATGCATTTTATTTGGAAAAGTACAAAGTGGCTTACATTTATCTAGGAGAGATGAGTACTGAGAGTGCAGTTCTTCAGTGGATTTTTCTGCTGTCACAAGTCTTTGTTGCAAGGAGTCACATTCTGTGGTCAGTTGTGCATTCTCTGCTTCCAACTCCTGCAGACTGGCCTCCCCTTTTACAGCTGTCAGCTCTTCTTTCAGAGCATTAACCTACACCAGCAGCATGACAAAACCTTCATGAATATCCAAACAATCAGAATCTGATCAAAGTACAGTCAAAATTCTCCAAGACGGCCCCCTATTGTCGAGGAGAAAAGTGGTTGTCTTAGACAGGTGGACACCTCGGACACTGTTATTATAATGTTAAAATAGTGCAAGGGGGAAGGGGGGGGGGGGGGGGGGATAGAAAGCTGTCATTTGTACAGGTGGTTGTCATAGACAGGTGGCTGTTACAGCAGGTTCAACTGTACTGACATTAGAATTTCATCCAAGAAATACAGTCACATTCAATATGCTAGAGTTAAAGTTTAAAAAAAATAAAAATACCACATTGCAGACATTAATTCATCTCTCTAGGACTGAGAGTTTAAGGCTGTCTGAGATGCAGCTTCTCTTATAGCGCAACACACTAGACTCCATGCTCACAGACCAAACTAAATTTTGAGCTTTATGCCACAGTCAGACTTCTAAAACAGAGAAGTAAGAGAATAACTGTTAGTAACATTGATATCACATATCTTAATCTCCAAGATGAATCACAAGATCAATGCTCGCATTTGTTCGCATTCTCATGTATAAACTCGACATCATCATACCAAAAGAATAAATGTGTTCACAGTATAGCAGTCTCTGCGTAAGATCCCGGTGCTTGGGAGCAATGAAAATGGGGAATCTTAGGTGAACAGGATCTTAACCGACACACCAAGGAAAAAATCTACGGCCCACAACTGGTAAAATTGAACTGATGTGAACCCTGGGTAGGTTTATGGCATATGGCAAGTAAAGAGTGGTCAACTTTGATGATCAATCACAGTGGCATGAGGCATGCCATTTTCACTTATTATCCTATCGCAAGTCTCAAGACCTACCCTGATCTAGTCACCCCTCCACTTTACCTGTTCAAAACTTATAGCTTTCCATCTCTGACTGAGTTCCCCCACCTTTTACGCACCATTTATTAAGTTATGACCACACCAATTAAAAATTCAGTTTGTCTCGCAAATTTGGGAGTAGAGACAACTGCTGCAGTGGTCAGGGAAGAGTTCATAGTTCGATGTGATCCTGCCTGGAGTGAACTTGTTGGCCCTACCCACCCTACGAGTGATGTAAGTTTTGATGGAGAGCTCAGATACTAGTGCCATATTTGGGGAAAACAAACGCATTGGAGCTAGTGCCATATTTGGGGAAAACTAACGCATCGATCACTTCACACCTCTCTGTGATCCCACCGGCGCAAACAATGTACTGTTTCATCGAGTTTTACAATGCTTATGTTATCCCATTCATGAGAGTGGCTGATCTTTGACACAGCGGGCAGTGCAATGATCTCAACTTTTCACTTTTGGTCGATCGACTGTGCACGCTTGCTTTTTTGGTCCGTAAATTATTATCTAAAATGCGATGATCTTAGCCAAATGTAGACCTTCAGAGTGAATCAGAGCGGGATCTTAGGGGTGACTTTTGTATAGTAAAAATTATGTTTTCTTAAAACAGCAGGATCTTAAGCAAACCAGGATTGAAAGCCGTGGGATCTTAGGCGGAGACTACTGTATTTTTTAAAATCTTACCCAAAATGGATGAGAACCTTTTAATTTTACATCAATCTACTTTATTATACCAGTGTGTGGAGGAATATGCGCACTGAGTGAAAGAATTAAAGTCAAGCAGGACAGCCAAGAAGAAACAGGTAACACAACCATTACGTAATGACTGACCTGTTGTTCTGACTCGGCTTTGAGTTTTTCCAGACTGGTTGTAAGTTCTTCCACCTGGATCAGCGCTTCCATGAGCCTCTTATCCCCTGCCACTGGGGCCATCAACATAGCACTCTGGCGCCGGGCTGCCTCTCGCTCTGCATACAACTGCATTGAGGAAGAATGTGTAATGTGCCCTCCAATAAAATGATAAGAAGCATACATTTGATGGTAAAATGCTTTAGACATTGTATAAAAGAAACATACTTTTGTACTCATATCAAATATCAAAGACTTATGACCTATAATAATCAAATATAAACCTGCTTTAAAAATGTACTTTTAGAAAATCAAATACAGAAAACGCTTATAACATTACAGTGATTGAGGTTAGGGGAGATGATCTATGAAAGGTCTATTGTCCCAAATATTTCTCACAGAAGATATCTCTTTTGGCCCTGTTCTTTTAAAAAGCCATTAGACAACTATCAGCGCACCAAAGTGATCAACATAATTTCATGGTCAATGTAATTATATCACAAGATATATGCATTACAGTTCCTGATCGGATTTAAGGCATGACCAATTCATTGTCAGAATGGGATTACATAACTATAATACAAAGCCTCTCCGACCTTTTAGTCTTTGGAATGTTGAGGGCTAAACTTCAGACATGGGGTAAAAATTACATATGGCTTGTAGCCCATCAAAACATTTGGGGGAACATAAACTACTTTGGAAATATAAGAAAACAATGAGATCTGGATGCAAAAGAAAATACCAATGAGTTGTTGCAGAAATGTTCTTTTTCAGGATAGGCATGCCATAGAGCTTACTGTCTGTACATATACATTTTTCAGTTGGGAAACATTGCCTTATAAATTTCTCGCCTATACGTGACCCCCTATTCATTTGAGGATGTGGTCACGAAAATCTTTCTTCCAACTTACAGACACATATGACAAAAAAAGGGACACTTGAATGAGCAAAACGGAATTTAGAGAGATCCAACAGATGAGTTCAAAGTAAGATGTTTGTATTCTTTGTAGTGCTGGCATTCAGGAGTTCTCATCAGACATTATTGAGAGTTCTTGTCATTGCTCTAATAACAAATTGAGATGGTTTATTACCTACATCACGCCATCAGAAGCAGGGCTGCTCTAAAACTAGAGAATGTCTCTTGTCCAGTCATTTGTATTGGTCTTCTTACCTTTGTCATATAGACATCTATCTACTTTAAGCTTGATTAATGTTTTGATATCTACAAGGAAAAAAACTCTTGACACTCACATTCTGTGCTAATTTCAGAGCTGTATTTCTCTCTAATATTTCCTTCTCAAAATGGTCCTGTAGTGATGCATGTTCTTCGACGGCAGCCTCTGAAGTTTGAGCCAACAATTGCAGAGTTTTCTCTTGACGTCCCAGAGCAACTTTTGTTTGCTGAAGTTCTTGTTTGTAAACCTCAATCTGAAGGAGTATTCAGAGAAAGCCATGTTGCACATATGCAAAAAAGCATTTCACAGGGGTGCAATAAAACTACCATATCACTGAAATATCTATCACCTCCCTTTCCTTTTCAACATTATCCCATTTTATTAAACATTTGCAGAGTGAACATATTTCTTTACTCTTTATGTTCTTTGTATATAGATGAAGTAGATCATTGTCCATTATTACAGATAAAGAGTCCAAAAACAAAATGAGGAATAAAACCTGCACATTCTTGAAATGTCAGTTACATACTCCTGTTCAATAAAACACTGTTGCAATTTTTTAAAATTGATTGATAGCGAAAAAAATAAATATGAGTTATAAGGCCACATTCAATCCTTCATCAAAAATTCAACTAATACAACAACTTGTTCCTTTTTCTTGAGGTGGGCCAATGGTGCGAGTAAAAACCAATACAGTAAGTTTATTCAAAAGCAGGGACATCAGACCTAATGTTCATCTTCCATGTGACAGGCCCAAGTGGAATGAGAGAAGTTCAAAGCTCTTTTAAAAGAAGTAAGCTACATTTTTAATGAGAATCTGACTATGGTAACTGGCACAGCAGTCCAGCCTGCTACAGCAGAGCCAGAAGAGTGCCCCTTTTTCTCAACAGATATAAAAATTTTGAATATATTTACTTTAACCCTATCTGTATGTCCTGTTTTACTATCGTATCCATGCGACGTGGGGAACTCTGTGCCATCACTTTCAAAGAGGAAATTTATTTGTTAATCCGATCCGTACGCTTTGCATAGCAGTCTGTCAAAATGATTTTTTTAGAAATACTGAAAGTTTTAAAGAGATCTTCGTACTAAAAGTATTCTAAAATGTGAAGAATACAATCCTGGGGGTACAAAATGACCCCAGGGCGTACAGATAGGGTTAAAAGTCACCGCAACTCACCTTTGCTCTAAGTTGGGCAGTCTGCGCCTTCTCATTATGATAATCTTCATTGAGTTCTTTCATCTGAACACTTAGAGAACTTTTGACATCTTCCAGTTCTGAAAATAATTATAAAGGGCAACCTTTATTTAACTCAACAATGGTTAAACCTCTTCTTCATAGTCTGTAAACTACGACAACACTAAAAGACCACTTAGAGAAGAAAATATAAGAACCTGGTTGCCAGGCAGTTATTTGACCACATTTGAGATCTACTTTACTTTACTTTTACTTTTTCACCCTCTGTTGCCGTTAAGCGTCGAGGGGAGATGCAGTTTTCTATGGTAGGCCAGCTCCGCTGCTCTTTCAGTTGTGATGTTATATTTTCTTAGGGTTTCCTTGATACCCTCGAGCCTGGCTGGTTAGGTGACATGCATAACAGGTGGCCAAACCATTTTATCTTCTGTCTTTCTATGTAACGCAGGCAGGACTCAGTGCCGATAGCTGCTCTTACTTCTTCATTTCTCTGCCTGTCTCGTCTTGTGATGTTAAGGGTTTTGAGATCAACAATTAATTATTCATGAAAAGTTTAAAATCCCATGGGCTCATATATATTCTTGTATCCAGTCCTGGGTGTAATGTCCATTACCATTAGGCAAACCATCTCTATTGCCTTAGTAATTAGGAAACCTGGCAATGGTAACCACTGGCAACTCGTAACCAAGCCAAGTAAGTGGTTACATAATTGTTGTCTTAGATACAATCGTCATAGAATCTAGAAAAGAGAAGTTTCAGTAATAAAGCGTACGTCCACCCGTGCAGTCATGTATCCTGCTGCTTTCAAATTCTGTCTAGATCTAGATGTTGTGATTGTGATGTCCCGACAGTACACTGAGATAGCGTCCCATGATTTCACAATGACTTCCACGGAAAAGCTGATTCACAAAGTTACATTTTAGTCTCCATGCTCTGATGAAAGGAAATACAAGAAAAGAACTTGCCCTATGTATTGAACTCATGTTATATTTACTTTAATCACAGTGGGATGTAACTTCGTGTGTCTTGTGTGTAGGTATGATTATTTCATCTTGTGATGCTAATATGGTGTTTCTTCTGTAAATTTTGTCATGATAGTATTTGTGAGTCACTTGAATTATTGTAAAAACTGCAGCCTTCAAAGTCAGTCACAATAAAGGAACCAGTTAATAAACAGACTGAAACTGAAACTCAACAACATCACTGTCTCCAATTGTTTTCGTGAGAATCTAAAGAGTTGTCTCAAAATGAGCCACTTATGCAACAATCTCAGTAACCCAGAATAAGTCAAATTTTCTCCTTCTGCTTCTCACCAAAGATTTGTTGATTCAGCTTTTTAATGTACTCATTCTCTTCAGCACTCTCTGTAGCATCATCATCAATGTTGATGTCCACAAGACTTGGCCCTGTCATCTTGTCAAGCAACATCTGGCTCTGACGTTTCAAGACCTTGTTCCGAGAATTAATCTGAAATGATTACAAGAAAGTAAAAAAATATCTCTCACAGAAGGTAGCTCAAACAACAACGTAATGCATGAGAGTAGAAAGTGGTGAGAGTTAGAAGGGTGAATGAAATAAGAAAAGGTTCGAGACATATAATGTGAGATTGGGAGGGGGGGGGGGGTAATAAATGTACAGAAAGAGGACAGAGAGACAAGTTGAATGATGATAAAACAGAAGTCATTCTGGCAGGCAATGCAAAGTCTGTTAAAGAGGTCGACCACGATCACATGATAATTGGTGATGCGAAAATTGCATTTTCAAGAAAAGTTAAGAATCTTGGCATCTTTTTTATTCCAGTTTGTCAATGTCGGCTGAGGTAAATCAACTGATCAGCTGAATGTATTTAAAAATAAGAAAAATTAGTAAAATACGTCATCTGATCAATACTAAGTATATTGCTTTACAAATAATTACTAGCTTAATTTTATAAAAACTCGATTATTGTAACTCCTTGTTATCAGGAATATCACAGGAGAAAGTTAAAAGACTTCAAACTGTCCAAAACAATGCTGCACGATTAGTTTTACGGAAAAGAAAGCGAGACTCTGCTAAACCTCTTTTACAGACATTGCATTGGCTTCCTGTTGAGAAAAGAATTGTGTACATGTTGGTCACCCTATGTCACAAATGTTTGAATGATAATGCACCATCATATTTATCAAATCCGTTAAGACTACATTCCAACTCGCAGTTTAAGGTCATCAGCTGACAAAAAGAAAATTATTTTACCATCTCATCATCATCCGGTGCCTTGCCGACTGGCGTGGGCGATCATGGACCTCCACTTCCATCTGTCTTTCGAAGCAGCAATGGTGTCTGTTGTTCTTGCTGCTCCCAGCCATGTTGTCATCTTGTCCAGTATCTTTTCCCTCTGTCTGCCTCTACCTCTTTTTCCATCAAACTTTCCTGTTGTTACAATGTTCTCTAATGCTTCTTTCCGCATTGTGTGTCCGAAAAAATTTGCCTGTCGTTTTCTTATATTCGTGATAAGTTGTTTTCTATAATTTGCTTCAACCAGGACTTCTTCATTTGTTTTTCTAGCTGTCCATGGGATACGTAGCATGCGTCTCAAGAACCACAACTCTGCCGCAACAATTCTTCTTTCCAGCTGTTTATTGATTGTCCATGCTTCGCACCCGTATAATAGGATTGGCTCGATGTAACTTTTCATTACTCTTTTCCTCATTTCCAGTGACAGATTGATGTTTGTTAGTATCTGTTTCATCTTGTGGAAGGTTGCTTTTGCTTGGCAAATGCGGCTTTTAATTTCGGTGTGACATCTACCATCTGATGATATAATGGTCCCCAAATATTTAAAATGTTGTACTTGCTTCAGGGTGGTATCATTGATTTTGATATTGCATGTTGGGATTGGAGTATTTCTGCTTATCACCATCGTTTCGGTTTTCTTGATGTTTATGTTTAAGCCCATGTTGTCACTCTCTTGTACGATGACATTTAATAGATTCTGCAGGTGTTCTTTATCTTAGATTTTACCATCTATGAAACTTAAAACAACAGGTGAAAGGGCATTTGAATACCAATAAGGCCCCAAGATCTGGAATGCTTTACCAAGTATTGTAAGAGAAATCAAATCTTTTGATTCATTCAAATGTCAGCTGAAGTCATTTCTGTTTTCAAAATAATAAGATGAATATTAGGAGTAATTTTGTTTCAGTCAAAACACGTTTTATGTTACTGTTGTATGTTGTACTGTATTGTAAAGCGCTCAGAGCCTGTGTACTTAAATCGGGGTGGAGCGCTATATAAATGTCATTTATTATTATTATCATTACTTGAACATGCACATACAGAGAAATAGAGAGAGGCAAGGCTGAACAATCAAAAGCAAGTGCACAGGCAAATTGAAATTATGGACTTGCATGATGGACTATGTTTTATGAAAGGAAATCTTGTTCCAGAAGAAGAAGAAAAATATAAGCTTTAGACCACTTATTATGCCCTATTTATAAATTTAACTTTCAATCGAAAGTACAAAAAAGTATAAATAATACAGATCCAGCTATTTGTACAAATTAAACAAGGTAATAAATTCATACACACCACTGTGGTAGTCACAGTGCAGGGCCTTTTAGTGACTAGGGTAAATGCCTTGTTCAAAAACACACTCTTATAAGGTAATATCATCAATGTGATTATGAAAGCCTTCTTGAAATGAACAGAATATCAAGATCTGATAATTTGTTTGAAATTTATGAAGGAGACACAGGATTCGTGAACTGATTACTTTTTAAACAAGGCGTTAGAAATACAGTTCATATTACACAACAGCCACAACCACTCGCTACAGCAGCTAATAAATCATACAGAATGTTAATTTCAGTCTATGACTAGCAAAGCAAAATGAGATTGTGGCTCTTTGTTGAACTAACCTATATAATGAATGTAACAAATACAAAGTAATATCACATTATGAATCTCTAAATCATTATCTTAATTTGACAGCAACAAAGCTAAAATTGATCCTCGTCACACCATAAAACACAAGATCTATTATATTCCAAAGAATATTAATCTATTACGTATATATCATTATATTCATAAAATAAATGTCATTTGTAAGAAGGGACAAACCTTGGTCGCATAATTCTCTGCCTCATACTGGCACCTGATTGCCGATTCATATTTCTCCCGTAGAGCTTTGTATTCCATGGAGACAGGGCCCAGAACTGTTAGGATAAACATTTTACAGGTGTTACAACCTTGTATATTTTGGCAATCTCTGAAACTTTCACAAAACTTAATTTACACTTTTGCATTCATTTTAGGAAAATGAAGTAAATAAAATGTATGCTCTCTACTAGGGCTGCATGCTTGACTTCTAATGTTGCATATTTGCTGACTGGTGTACAATTATAACACCTTTAACTATCAAAAAGGTATTATTTATCTTATCCGTAGACTTTTAACTTGGTAAAAAGAGCTTATACAAAAACCTATGCTTCAATATGTATTTTCTACCTTTTCCAACAATTTCCACAGCTTTCATGTATTACGGGCTAACAAATTACAATGGTGAAAGGCTGTCGCACAGTCATGGAATAACATACTTTTCAGAGTTAAGTCCAAAAACAATTCTCTTTAACTTAGAGGGTGTAAAAGTGTTATTCCTAACATGTAAGTTACTTTTTCAAACTTTTGCAAACATCAAATTGCAGTTAGCAACACTTTACATGAATTTTTTTTTTCAGAAACAACAAGTATACTGTGTTCCTCTACAGCTGCGAAACTTGGAAGACAACAAAGACAGTACTGAATAAAGTCCAGACTGTCATCAACAGATGTATGAGGAGTATTCTAAGAATTCAGTGGCAGGATAGAATAAGAAATGAAGAGCTGTGGGAAAGGACAGGACAAAAGGATATAGAAGCAGAAATTGGACTAAGAAAGTGGAGACGGATGGGACACACCTTAAGAAAGTCCAGAGGAAACATCACAAGACAGTCATTACAGTGGAACCCACAGGGAGCACGAGGCAGGGGTAGACCTTGGGAAACATGGAGGAGATGCGCAGAAAGGGACACCATATGAAAGAGATGAAGCTCATTTGGAACGAGCTTGGAAGGGTGGCCCGGGACAGAGATAAATGGAAAGAGCTTGTATGTGGCCTATACCCTGCCAGGGGTGAAAGGCATTGATGATGAAGATGATGCACTTACCATCTTTTGCTTTCTTAATTTGTTCCCCTCTGTCCTTATACTTGGTAACCAGTTCTTCATACTGAATAATAATAGTAAAATACCAATCATCACCATCATTATATATATCCTTTAACAAAACATTTAAAGTACTATATATCATTATATCTCTACAAGTACAAAAAAAAAGAAAGCTGAGGGAGTTGGGGGGGGGGGAGAGAGAGAGAGAGAGAGAGAGAGAGAGAGAGAGAGAGAGAGAGAGAGAGAGAGAGAGAGAGAGAGAGAGAGAGAGAGAGAGAGAGAGAGAGAGAGAGAGAGAGAGAGAGAGAGAGAGAGAGAGAGAGAGAGAGAGAGACAGACAGACAGACAGACAGACAGACAGACAGACAGACAGACAGACAGACAGACAGACAGACAGACAGACAGACAGACAGACGGACAGAGAGAGTACAGTGCACTTTATAAGATAAGTCTTTCTTTAATAACACTCACGTAGGCCCTATTGTCTGTTCATGTAATATGATAACTAGTGTAAATATTGCTCTGAGAAGGCTGTTTCTATATTTTCACAACTGCCATGGAAACTGCATTTATTCACAGCTGTGTTTGCTGAACCAAAAGTTTTGAAATTTGTACTAAATTCAATTTTCTGTTTTACTTGCTCTTGATTGCAGGTACAGTGGAAACCTGATATAACAGGGATGGTGGGAGTAGAGAAAATGTCCTGTTATATCCGATCTCTGTTAAATCAGAAATGCAAGGAAAGTAAGCATTTGTGGACTAATCCAGCCGTACTTTTTCATGGGTAGTTTCCCTTGCCACAAGTACCCATGAACAGAAGGTTTGGCACAAACTTTCTCCTTGCCTCCTTAAACCACATCAGAAGAGCTTGGCCCACAGCATCTGCATCGGGCAGTCTCATCTTCTTTCGATCCAGAGCAAACTTTCCATTGGAGTTTGCTGCCACTATCTTCTCTCTATTTCTCTCTATCCTTGATAATGGTGTGAATCGACCCTTGTGGAATGTCTAACTGACGACAAATCTCTGCCAGTGGAGTTTGCTTTTTGTCAACAGTCTGGATTATTTCGTATATTTGTCAATTGAAAGGTATTTTCTTTTGCGCTTGACATCGTTGGTGACACATTACACGTGCGTGTTGCTAGGTTTCGGGCTAGATCGAGGTCTGCAGCACACCGCAGCCCTCTCTCGCTTCACACACCGCGTGTGCTTGCAGTGGCATGGCTTGCGTGGGCTTGCTCCATCACTGCGTTACTCTTTCTTTTACTTTTTACACATTGTTAACGAGCCTTTGTCCCTGCTATAACCGGTTGGGCTCCGATGAGGCCCTGTTATTGCCGATAACTTTTAATAGAGACAAAGAGAAGGAAAAATCGGGGATTTTAAAAATCCCTGTTATTACCGGATCCCTGTTATTACCGGGCCTGTTATATATGGTTTCCACTGTATTTGAACTCAGCAGAAAATTGTTTTTCATGCTGTTTTCTTGATAGAATGTGGTGTTTCCCGCCTTCGATTAAAAAAAATTTTCCCCACACCTTTCAGCATAGCAAGACTTTCAGATGCTAAGAATAAGCTCACATATATTTATCTCTGGAATATTTAAGGTTATTCTAAATGATTGGAATGTTGATCACATCACTTCCCTCAGATCATGACTAACATACATCTATAGGTAAACAGTACCAGTGTCCTGCATCATTATTTGTTGCAAAAACTGATAAGCAGTGTAATTGTGTAACCAATTCAAAGGTGCCATGATAATGGCATCACAGATGCAAATAAGGAACCTGCTTTAAAAAAAATGATATCATATCTTACTTGAGTTTGATTCTTCTTGTAGTTTACCAAGAGCTCCTCGTGTTTTTCCACAACTGCAAAGTCAATTTTTTAAAAATTAATTGTTATAAAAATGACCTACAAAGCTTTGAAATTTTCTTTTCAACATCAAATTAAATTAAAGCATAAATCACTTCAGCGTCTAAACACTGTATCATATCTTTCACAATAAACTAAAAAACATTCAATCTACAAAATAAAATGGCATTTCAGCCATTTATTCAAAGCTCAGAGGATAGAGTGTATAATTACATAGCAAACAAAAAAAGGGATAGTACATAAATAAAAACAAATAATACAACATCTAAACGTTGAGCAAAACTGACTGCTCTAAAAAATGTGTTGGTCTACAGTCAATACCCTCTGAAGTTAGGAGCACCACGTATACATGACTTACAAAAAAGCATATACATAGTCTCAAAGACATTGAAACGAAAGAATTTGAGAAATTATAATAAATAATCATAACCTCACCCTTTGAAAAATTTTGGAGTAAATTTTTTTAAAGTGTTTGTTTGCTTTGTAGGGATTTTCTTGGTTCAAATGCCAGTACTGAAAGCATTGGGGAGGGATAATTTCATGCCAGCGTTCAGAAAACTAAGACGATCCGTCATGCCAGCGTTCAGAAAACTAAGACGATCCGTCTGTTTCGACTTATTTTAACTCCTTTCATCACATTTTGTTCAAAACCTAGTCCAATGAGGGGCTCAGGACATAAAATAAATGCACAGAAAACGTGTTTGGGTAATATAGTAACATACAGAGCGAAGGTATTAGCCTGGTAGAGAAGTAGAATTTCACATAGAACAAAATAAATTATGTCAAACAAAGACGAAGACTAGATAAATTTATTTTGAGACTCATAATTATACAGCAAAGAAAAAGGAGCACCACATCACCGAAAAAAAAATTATGAGGATCTTGTCTCGATCAAGCCTGTCTAAAATTGGTAAAGCAGTGTAATCATCTTACTGTACCTTTGAAGCAGTGGGTTGAGAGTGTCTTAATAATTTGCTCCAACTCATGGCACTTGTCTTTCCACTTTTTCTCCGTATCTGTTGACATGCTGAAAGTATTTTTTAATTATAAAAGTATAAAATATAGGCTTAGCCTATAGTTACATGATGTGAAAAACAATATAATATACAGTCTATTAAAGCCTGAGCTAATCAAAATACTTACACTTACATCATGTATACACATCCTACAGTACTAGTAGGGGAACGGGTGCTGGTAGAGGTCAAGTGTAGGGGTGGGGCGAGGTAGGGGTACCCTAGCTGCTAACCCTATCCGAATCGTTACCTTTTATTACCCGAATCCAAAAAAATTATAAAACAGGCAGATTCTTTCTGGAAGACTGCAATATTGATATAACTTTCACTTTCATAATTTTGAAGTCATCATCATTGCCTTAATTCTCACCCTGGATCAGGATATATAGGCCACGAACAAACACTTTCCACCTTTCCCTATCCTGAAGTTGCTTAAATTGATATCACTCCATGTCTTCCCACTTTTCTGTACATCCATTTCCATGACTCTTCTCCAGGTTCCACATGGCCTTCCCCTGATCTTTTACCCTGTGGGTTCCAATCTAACATTTCCTTGTTTTGCAGCTGCGCTTGACCTCCTGAAAGTGTGTCCGATCCATCGCCAATGTCTTCTTCCCACCTCATCTCTGACTGGGCTCTGTCTCCTTCTTCTTAATACTTCCATGTTGGTGATCTTGTCTGTCCATCTGATCCTCAGTAGCTTCCTCAGACACTTGTTAAGAAAACCTGGTTCCTCTTTATGCCACATTTGAGATGCGTTCCATGTCTCACATATATGTGATCCATACAACAAAGACTGACTTCACACATGTGAGTTGAAAATTCCCAGCTTTGTCCATAGTGAGATAGATCTATCCCTGGTCCTCCAAATCATGTTCAAAGAAATAAATGCAGTCTGTGCCTTTCCCATGCGGAACTTTATTTCAGGGCCTGTTCCTCTCTCTCTGTCAATTATAGCCTACTCCCAAGATAGCAGAAGGATTCGACATCTTCTAGTGCATTACTCTACTGAGACCTCTTCCTTTCATAGTGCATCTATCTTTAGGACTTTTGACTTTCCGGGGGGGGGGGATCCTCAATCTAACACTAACAGACTCTGACAGGCAGTTTAAAATAGGCCTAAAATAATGTTGAAGTACCAAAAGTCAAAGGTCTCATAAATAAAATAAAAATAAAATACGTAGCATATTATATTATATTCTAGATCTACATTTTAAACTTTCTTTTAGTTGTTGAACAGTTGTTAATCAGTTGACTTTTAGGTAAATAAACTTACGTTGGTTACGAAGAAAGAACGCAAACAGTTTGCAAGTCTGAACAATCTAGATATCTAGATTTTCTAGATCTAGGAAGTAAAAGTTTTGGGATCGTTGAAATTTCGTACAATGTTCCACTTCCTTGTTTCGGGCTCTTGGGCCTTGGGGGCGTCTGTGACCTTTGACCTCATACATAAAAACGCGAAAAATATTTTAGATAGGCCTAATATAATTTTGCGAGCGTTTTTTGATGTCTTAGATCATGAACTACCTTGTTGCTGTTGCGATCTTTTCAATAAATCGAGTACTTTCCCATAAGAAAAACGTTTATACATAAGTATTAAAATATCGATACTCAAAATTCAGCAGATCGATAATATCACTCGTCAGAATCAGAAGTTCTTCCTGTTCGTCTAGAAACCACAATGTTTTGATGTTTTTGTCTAAATGACTAATGGTCATAATGTTTACCCAAAGCCGAAGGTGGATTATCAAAAGATAGATCTAGCCAACAAGTTGTACCTAGAAATCCAGGATACAGAATAGCCATGGCAACAAGGGCATTACAGAAAAGCTTTGTGTTACCAAGCTTTGTTTGTGTCCTGCTGTATGCTTCCAGTGTTTATTCTACCATACTGTCATACAACAACAAATACTCAAATAAACAATACCCATACTTTGTGTCCGCGGAAGCGGAGAACAACGAACTACTGCACCTACTCTCAAGAAGTCAATCAAGCCTTGATCTGCACAGCATTGTAAAAGATCGTGAACGAAGGTCTCCTGAAGCAAATTCTGACAAGCCTGAGCCTTCTCCTTTTGTGAAAAATGTTACTTTGAATGGGACCACAAACTCTGGATATGCTTATGTACATTGGATCGGCCAAGATGTTAGCCAGGTAATATTGTCATTGTTATAATGATGCAGATCTTCAAGCACTTGCACTAGTTTGTTATGTTTTTGCCTGTGGGTGCTATTGTTGTAGTTCATGAAGCTACAGCAAGCACCTAGCACACCTAGATCTATATAATAGGCCTATGCCTATATGATACTATGGTTGGCCCTACTAATATAGATCTAGATGACGTATTTCGGCCATCTATTAAAAAAATTTTTTGTCGTCTTCCGGGTCTTCCCTCGCCAGTTGACTAGGTCTCACCGTGGCGGGTCCGTGTTGCTGCTTGGGCTCTGTGCGTGTGTGTGTGTGCGCGCGCACTTGTGCATCATGTGTGTGTGTGTGTGTGTGTGTAAAACTTTCAGCAGAAGGTAAATTTATGGTACAAGAATTGCTGAGATTGTTTACAAAAAAGAAAACACAAATTAATAGCCTACAATAAAAACCCAAACAAACACTGCGAGATCTAGTCAACAGTTACTGGCGAGGAAAACACAAGAGTCTTGGGGGAAACCCTGGAAGACCACAAAATTTGATGGTGGAAATACGTCTCATCTCTTTGTTAAGACCAGTCACAGGTGTACTAGGTGCTCGCTGCAACTTCATGTTATTGATTGTAGTTCCTTTGGGAGACTTTAACTTCGAATTATTTTTGACATATTTCAGCTTGGGATGTCAGTCCGCAGTCCAGAGACTTAGAATGTTAGGCGTTTCGCCACATGATATTTTAGAAAAGTCATTGTGACCTTATTCTTATTATAAATTCACCACCCAGCAATGAAACATAACATGCAAAATGGGAATAAAATCCGACTGCACAGTGCTGAAGAAATTTTTTATATATATATATATATATATTTTTTTTTTTTTTTTTTTTTTTGTGAATGATATATTTTTAACTATTTCCGGACGTATTGCCGATATATCGGTGTGAGTCCACTCCCCGTGCGGACATTGCCGATATATGGGCTGTGACAGGGTGCCTCAGTATTGTTTTGTTTTAACCTGATCTGTCGTTTTACTTTTTATTGTCATTGAAAACTTGGAAAGGATTTAGGAAATTAATGAAAACATCTAATTTCATTTTGTCAAAGCGTCGGTTAAGCTTTTAGTGAAAAACAAGTTAAAATTAGTTCTTGTCGTCTTGCATCAACAAAACGATGTAACTGGACTCAGTATAAATATTATTTACTCTTGAATCAAACAAAAATTGGAATATTGCTTTCAAATAAAAAGCTGCACTTTCAGAAATTTATGGATGCTCTTGACCTGTATATGACATGATCATAGCTATACTATGCTGATTTGCTTTCACATGTTTGGTTAATATAATTTTTTACTGTCAACATTTATTTTTCTCATCACCATCGCCACTTCTAACCCTTGTAATGCATACTTGTGTTCAAAATTAATCCTTGTTTCATATTGAAATTGTGAGAAAAAAAACATACTTTTTAACGCTTCGTTGCCTTACGTCGGTACGTCATGAAAATGGGTAATTTTTTGCGCTGTGCAGTACCGTGTATGTCACGGAAGTTGGCAAAAATTTGCTGCCCCTGGTTGCCTATTCAACGTTAGGCCTACATATTATGTATGGCATGACTGTACTGTCGGGACATCACAATCACAACATCTAGAAGACAGACATTGAAAGCAGCAGGAGAGACACAACTACACCGGTGGACGTACGCTTTATTACTGAAACTTCTCTTTTCTAGATTCTGTGACGATTGCATCTAAGACAACAATTACGTAACTGCTTACGCGGCTTGGTTACGAGTTGCCAGTGGTTACCATTGCCAGGTTTCATAATTACAAGGCAATAGAGATGGTTTGCCTAATGGTAATGGACATTACAATAACCTGGCTCTAATTCTTCTCTACGGAGTTTTAGCCACAATGGCCGCTTACATTCATATTCAGGAATAAAAGACGCGCATATTATCAGTACCCAATTTGCTAGTATTTCTTTACTGCTTGGTTTGCAAGCAATCAATAAACGTTGATCTAGGCTTGGGGGCGGCAGCATGTCCTCATAAAAGTAAACATCGAAATGACTTTAACAAGGCAAATAAATTCACTTTTTGACTTTGATTCGAAATTAGGAGTAACATGGGATGAAAAAGAGAATGAGAAAGGTGAAACAGTCAAAGACCAGGTGTCCAAAATGTGTCATGAGAATGCTAGATCTAGACCGTGTGTCCATTAACTCATTTCAGACAGTTCCCGCAACAGATGCGTGACCCCTGCCGCGATGCTCGCGATGGTTCCTGCAGGCCCTGCATAATCAACTTTGGAACTTTTTTTTTCGCTTTACAAATCCCGCCCGCATCGCGTGATCTGTCTCATGCCCTTGTTTGGCCAGTCCTGAGCTATTTAGACTTAGTTTCGTATCTCTGGGGCCGTAAGTTTTTAGTAATTGAAGGTGAAGAACAGTCATCCCAACTGGGGTTGAACTGACCAGAACTCACGCTATATTTTTTCAATACAGCTGATAGTAATTTGACACTCGCGTTGAAGTAATAGTCGAAGAAGTCACATGAACAAGAATCTCATAATTTCGCTCTTTTCGATACTTCTGTTTGTGTAACTAGTTCTAGTGCCGCAGAATTTAAATTTAATGTGTCTAATAGCTCTAGAACCCTGGATATGTGCCCGAACACGGCCTGAGTTGTAGTTTTAGTGCTAGTTCTAGCACTAGTACTGATGCTGTTGTTAGCGCAACGAAATCACAAAATCGTGCCCTACATCTGTCTCATGTAATTCAGTGTATGGGTCTGAATCAACGCACAGCCCAGCTTTTATATTTTCACCAAATACTCACACATGCATACAAATCAAAACAGAACACTTTGAACTTTTATTTTTGTTGTTTTTGTGAATTTCATTCTATCTGTCACATCTCTGGAAATTTTTCAGAAAATCAAATTCATGCCAATTTGTTAAAAAAATCATAAAAATTAAAATATTAGACTTCTAGACAACTTAAGTTTTTTGTATTAGATTAAGCTTGAATGTAACTTTATTGTGTCAAAAATAATTACAATCGGGTAATTCTGAGACGGCCGTGCAGCCCCGGCATTGAGAAGAATGGGATTGACGTGATGCTAGCGTGTCATATGAGGCAATTAGAAGGCAAACCAGGTGGTGACTCCTGAAACAGAGTCATCCTGCCTCCAGGTCGGGGGTTGAGTCACGAGGCTAACAGCCTCTCTCGTAAAAAGAGCCTGTTACAGAAACACATACAAGCAAAAACCATTATCTCTGCTTGGCTGGTCGTGGATCTTCTTTGAATGGAGAGTTTGTGACGCAAGGCAATGAAAGCCGGAAGGAAGCTGCTGGGCAGAAGCCTCCACCATCATTCAAGTCCAAGTCTCTTCGGATTGGCTCGTGGAACGTTTGGACCCTTTATGAGGCTGGAAAAACTGCACAAGTCCTCCAAGAGATGCACCAATACTAACTACACATACTGGGAATCAGCGAGACCCACTTGAACCAGTCTGGACAAAAGTGAATGAAAGAGGGGGAGCTTTTCATTTATTCAGGAAATGACAGTGATGGACCTCACAGGGAAGGAGTAGGGATGATCTTATCCAAAGCAGCTCAAAAGACATTCAGGGGCTGGGAAATGCATGGTCCAAGGATCATCATGGCCTCATAAGGAACCAGGAAAGAACTCAAGGTAAGAGATGGTAGGAAGAAGGTTATAAACATGAACGTCATACAAGTGTACGCTCCAACCAATGATGCAGAAGAGGGCAATAAAGATGACTTCTACAACCACCTGCAGAGTGTGATCGACAAACTTCCTGGTAAGGGCATCAACATTGTCATGGGAGATCTAAATGCAAAGATAAGTTCGGACAATAGTCACTATGAGGCAGGCATGGATTAGGAGAGGCAAATAACAATGGAGAAAGGTTCCAAAACTTCTGTACATTCAACAACCTGGTTATTGGAGGAACAATCTTCCCACATAAAAGGATTCACAAGGCCACTTGGGTCTCCCCGAACCTCAAAACGGAAAACCAGATTGACCATTTCTGCATCTCCCGAAAGTTTAGACGCTCACTGGAGGACGTCCGAGTCTTACGAGGAGCAGACGTCGCATCAGACCACCATTTGATCCTTGGAAAGATGAAACTGAAACTGAGAAGGTATGCACAAGTCACAACTGGAAGTAAGCACTCTGAAAGACTCAGTAAAGAAGAATGAGTTCAAGTTGGAACTGAAGAACAGATTTCAAGCCCTTCAAGATCTGGATGAATTTAAAGTCAACGAACACTGGGACAAGATAAAAGAGGCAGTGAATGCAACTTGCCAAAACACTTTAGGACCCAAAGACAACACCAGGAATGAATGGATTTCACAGGACTCTCTAGACAAAGTTAAAAGAAGAAGAGAGCTGAAGGCCCAAGTCAACAACAGCCGTACCCGAACTGAGAAACTCGATGCACAACAAGAGTACGCCGAAGTAAACCAGGAGGTAAAGAATTCCATTAAGAAGGACAAGAATACCTACCTGAATGGTGTGGCCAAAAAGGCAGAGAAAGCAGCAACTGACAGGCACTTGCGGATTGTACACCAGACAACAAAAACTCTTTCAGGTAGGTTCAGCAAGCCCACTCTACCAGTGAAAGACAAAGAGGGAAAGACTATTTTCAACCCAGAGGGGCAACTTAACAGATGGAGAGAACACTTTGATCAACTCTTGAACAGACCACCTCCAGAAAACCAACCAGAAATTCTTCCAGCCAGAAATTACCTCCCAATAGTTATGGAACCACCTTCAAGAGAGGAAATTGCAGCTGCTATAAAAACACTGAAGTCCCACAAGGCAGCTGGTCCCGACCATATACCACCGAAAACCCTTAAGGCAGATGAAGATACGATAGTGGAAATTCTCTATGCTGTATTTGAAAAGGTTTGGCAAAAGGAGGAAATACCATCAGACTCAGACTGGAAGGAAGGCCACCTAGTCAAGCTGCCAAAAACCTCAGCAATTGTAACAACTACAGAGGCATTACACTCCTGTCCATACCTGGGAAAGTCTTTAACAGGATAATCCTGGAGAGAATCAAGCTGGCAACAGACGAGAAGCTCCGGGGAAACCTGGCAGGATTCAGCAAAAACCGATCTTGTGTGGACCAGATCGCTACTCTGCGCATCATTGTTGAGCAATCGCTTGAATGGAATTCACCACTCGTGGTCAACTTCATTGATTATGAAAAGGTGTTGACAGCGTGAACAGGGAAACTCTGTGGAAACTCATGCAGCATTTTGAAGTACCTGACAAAATCGTCAAGCTTGTGAAGGCCACCTATAATAGAACAAACTGCCAAGTCTTCCACAAAGGACAACTCTCAGAACCATTCCAGGTACCGACAGAGTACGACAAGGATGCTTGCTCTCACCTTTTCTCTTCATACTGGCAATTGACTGGGTCATGAAAGAAGCCACCAGAGGCAAGCATAATGGAATACAGTGGATCCCTTGGCAGCAGCTGGACGACTTGGACTTCGCAGATGACCTTGCACTGCTCTCTTACACACATGCTCAGATGCAAGAAAAGACCAAGGAACTCAACAGCCTATCAAGGAGTGTTGGCCTACGTATACATCCAGGCAAGTCAAAAGTAGTGAAGCTAGGAAAAGTTTCAAGCCCTGCTGTGACAGCGGAAGACACTCCCCTGGAAGAAGTGGACTCCTTTACCTACCTCTGAAGTGTCATTGATGGTAAAGGTGAAACCGAGGCAGATGTTAAAGCAAGAACCGCCAAGGCAAGGTCAGCATTCAATCAGTTATCAAAAGTCTGGAAGGCAAGCAACATCTCACTGCGCACCAAGATTCGACTTTTTAACTCCAACGTCAAGTCTGTGCTCCTCTATGGCTGCGAAACTTGGAAGACAACAAAGACAGTACTGAATAAAGTCCAGACTTTCATCAACAGATGTATGAGGAGTATTCTAAAAATTAAGTGGCAGGATAGAATAAGAAATGAAGAGCTGTGGGAAAGGACAGGACAAAAGGGTATAAAAGTAAAAATAGGACTAAGAAAGTGGCGATGGATGGGACACACCTTAAGAAAGCCCCAGCGGAAACATCACAAGACAGACACTGCAGTGGAACCCACAAGGAGCACGAGGCAGGGGTAGGCCATGGGAAACATGGAGGAGATGCACGGAAAGGGACATGAGGAGATGAAGCTCACGTGGAACGAGCTTGGAAGGATAGCCCAGGACAGAGATAAATGGAAGGAGCTTGTGTGTGGTCTTTACCCTGCCAGGGGTGAAAAGCATTGATGATGATGATGAATTCTGAGAGTTGGGGTGGTGTTTGGAAATACTCCCAAAAACCCCAGTCTTCAGCTCTCGTGACTGGTGAAAGGGCCCAGTAGTCAGTGAGTTAAAACTGAGACATCAGGCTGCTGTCCTGGGTAGCGAGCTCAGCTGAAATTCAGTGCTGACAGTAGGAATGCATACCCCTGGCAGCGAAAGGGTTAAAAATGAAACTACTAGGCTTACACCTGGATTGGTAAGTTCACTTACTAATCCCAACTGCCTTTCATTATTATTATTAGCCGCTACTAAACTCTGAACCTTCTACATAATGTGGGTCAGCATTGCATTGCTGTCATGGTTTTCAGCACTAGAAATGTCTTGATCCGATCTGGCCCATGTCCAAAAGTTGGAAAATGTTGCAAGGTTGTTTGCCATCATGCCAAAATTCATTTTGGGTCATCCGGAAAAAATTATTAATTTTGTTTGGTTATCAAGATTCGTAACTCAAACAATGCTCAATTGATTCATAAAGACAATAGTTACATACCCCTCAATATTATTTTACTTTCACCCGCATCTCATGCTCAAGTATTATGGATAGAGACTTTTCTTGTTCATTTTATTTTACACAAACTTTATATCAGTCGCTTATCAATATTTTAAAAGATATTTTTATGGGACCAGCTCCGAAACACTTTGGGTGATAAGATTTTTTTTAAAGGAAGCTTGAATGTGAGGGGCTGACAGTGAGTGAGCCACGCCTTAAGCCTATGGTTAATCATGTTCAACATACACTTCGTACAGAGATTAATGCTGAATATTAAATGTATTTTATGGTTTTAATTTGCAGGCAGAATCCTAAATCAACCTCCTATTTCAAATTGTACGCAGAGCACGGTATATATAATATATATTCAGGCTACATTTATTATCAAATTATATCCTTAGTATTTTCCAGGTTATTATCTGTGTATAGTCTTTCCCTTTCTTGTACACAGTCTTCTCCAATAGTTCCTGCCCATTTGCACAGCTGCACTTAACAGCCTCCTCGTGTTCACATTGTTTCGCGCTTTTAGTGAAAGTATGTGTTGACACACACTCTGTGCTAGAAACAAAGCTAATCTAGGTTATGTCAGTCTTTTTAAAAATCATAGTCAAGCCAACCATTGAAGAAGGAAATGGTTGCAGGAACAAGCAGTGTGCCTGGCTGGGTTTAGTCTGAACTCAAGCACTGCATTTTTTACTGGTCGGTCTTACAAGGTTGAACTCAAGGGATGCATTTTTTTATTTTTTTTGGTTAAGGTTAAATTCCACACTGGGCATTGTACAATTAAAACAGTTTTTTATATGAAGTTTCTCTTTCATTGACAATAGACTATCACGTAAAAGCTTAGACACATAGACTGTGATGGATATTAAAATTATAGTTCATTTATGGTTTCAGTTAGTTTACACACTAACGTTTGTTTTCTTCTGAATTGGGTTGTTTAATTTAGAATTTACCCGAGCAGCCAGAAGAGCCAGACCCTCTCCTCTTGGATTTTCATTAAAAAAATTTAATGCGATGGTGTCTTGATTAAAATTAATTGCTACAATTGCACACCTCATCTTTAAGATTTTCTCTTTTTCCAATGAAAGGATTACTGTACATCATGTCTTGCCTTGGATCAGGAGACTGAAAAAAAACCTAATGCAAAAAAAAGTGATACACCCCCTTGACTGTCAGAACACAGAACAATACTTGGACATTTTTTATTTTATGAGAGCACCTATACTATGCCTTTGAGCATGGGAATATACCCCCTCCCCCACTAATTATTTTAATTGCAAATGAATAAATTGAGTCCCCCAAAATTAACTAAAAAAAGAAACAAACCAACTGATTGAAATCATAAATGAACTATAATTTTAATATTGAGAGAAGCATATGGTTGACCAAAACCTTTTGACACTTTATTTTCAGGCTAATGGGATGGTCATGATAATTATTTTTGTATAAAAATGCAAAATCCTGAGTTTCAGTTTCCCTTGGTTGAATTTTAACTTATCTCTGAAATTCTAAGGGGAGTGCAAGGGAAAGAGAATAAAATCTATAATCATGTATGATGAGAAGTATACGTAAGTATGCGATTAAAAAGGGCTCCAGATAAGATAAACTTTGGAATATTCCATACTTCTTATAAGTAATGTGGGACTTGTCGGAACTTGAACTGCTAAAAATCAAAACATCAGGTCACATCTATGCATGACATAAATGTTGAATTTTTATTACTAATAGCAGAACCATTTCAGTATGTTTCCTTAATTCAAGAATCAGTGTTATTTGAAATTTTGGGCTTGAAAGTTGCAATTGTTATCTTTGATATACTTGAAGAATAGTAGAAGTGAACATAACTATTTTTTCGTGAAAGGCCATGGGGGCTCCAGTGGCTAAGTAAGTAGTGAGTTTAGACTCAAGTAATGTCAAGCAAGTGTCGGTGACATGGGGAACAGATAGGTGGTCACTGGGTTGTGTCCTTGAGCAAGACACGACAACCCTAGCTAAAAAATACAGGGTGCTGCACAGTGGCGACTGACAATGGCATGGTTGTAAACTGTTCTGTATTTGTGTAATATTGTGTAATTATGTATGTATTTGTACATGTATTTATTTTATGTATGTATGTATTTATAATACGCATATATATATATGTATGTATTCATGTATGTTTGCCATTGTAAACCAAAGCGCCCTTCTGGGACAAATAAAAGTGTAATCTATATTAATTCAGCTAGATTTTAAAACAAAGTAAAGTTGTGAGGCAGATGTTCTAGATTCTGCTGTTTGATTTAATTCAGTATTTCCAGGAGAAAAATTCTTAAGTTTATCAACTGGGAAAAAAAACTCCTGAGAAAGTGTTTTTCCCTAAATATCGTCTCAGTATTGGACTGGCGTGCTTCTCAAGTCGAGTTAATTTTGTCAAGTACAATTAAGATATGTTAAGAATTTATTGATCTCCACAAAGTTCACAAAGAAAAATTTGTTGCAGCTTGGTACACACAACACACACAAACACACACACACACAAACACACACACACACACACACACACACTCGTCAGCACACACACACTCTCTCTCTCTCTCTCTCTCTCATATACGCACACACACACACACACACACACACACACACACACACACACACACACACACACACACACACACACACACACATATACATGCTTACATGCACAGACGCCGAACACAAAGAGTCAATGAAATTGTGTCGATGCCCGAAGATACCTTGTTTATTCAGAATATTTTCTTTCTCAGAAAATCTTTGTGTTGACTTTTCGTCTGGACTCCTCAAGTGGAAAAAGCCTTGTACTTGACAGTCAAGTATGGAGGTAGGGTGGCCAATTATGAAAAAATGTTAAGTAAGGAAGGACTATTATAATAATACTATGTGTTTATACAAGTACTCAGTTGTTCGAGATATTCTTTTACAGATATCGGTTGTGCTAAATATTGCTGGTGATGCTTTATATGTTTTTGTTTCTTCCATTCATTGCTGTTGTATTTATCTGATTCTTTTTATTTATTTTCAAGGTCTGACCTAATATGATAAGAAGACAGTAAAAGTTTTAGACCTTGGTGACTGACTAATTAACCTAGTTGTATTCAATGTGTTAAAATCATGTTAATGGGCTGACAATTACATGTTCATGCAGTATTGGTCTCCTGTCTTTGTCCTGTGTTGTTGGTGTTTGTGTTTAAGTTTTAGTGTATGAGAAAAATCAATGAACTGCACTCTATTGTAGTGTCCTTTGCAGTTACACCATTTTCTTTCATTAAGAGTGCAATCTTGACTTCACCCTTCGGTTTATTGTTATCTTCAATTACTTGCTCCGTGTTGCTAAAATAGATGACAGTCAAATTCTTTTCTCTTTTACAGTTGTCTTGGTAAATTAGCAGAGAGAGATTTTTTTGAGGGCCACACTCTACTTCTTAGCTCCAAAATCTACAATAAAGTTATTTTTACTTGTTTTTCCTTATTTTCTCAAAGTATTCCATTCAAGGATTAAAAATATGCAGTTTTGGGAATCATTATTAGTTACACTAGACTCAGACCCGTTCTACAAACGGTAATATAGTGATAGAAAGCCGAAGATAAAATATTTGTACCGGTACCTGATTCATTGCTGTAGGACCTCTGTGTAGACAACATTGCTGGTATATGCACCATCTGGAACTCCGTCCCGGGCTGCAGGTCTGTTTGCATGTATCCTAATAGAGTCCCTGGACCCAACACTACTCATTGCGACATATAATTGTCAATGTGAAAAAAGTCGCCTTGTAAAGAAACCCCTATGTTTTTCAAAGTCTGTCCCTGAGCTTTGTTGGCAGTCATTGCAAAAGCAGGTCTAACAGGAAATTGTTTCCGTCGCATATGGAAGGGAAATATGTTGTCTGAAGGCATGAGGTGAATCCTTGGGATGAAAAGTCGCTTTCCGGCATGTGGACCGCAAGCAACGACTACATCAATTACATGTTGATGAAGGTGTTGAACCACATATCGAGTCCCAATGCAATGGCCATTTGTGAGATCCAAATTTCTCAGCAACATGACAATGTCAGTTTGTGAGGTGGCATACCTGACGGACATAGAAAACTGATAAATTCGATGGGGTATTGGTGTTCATTTTCTTCCACCGAATCACTGCTCCTGTAGACTTTTTTTTCTCCAGGAAAGGACTGCATGATCATGTAGTTGATTCTGTCTACTTCTGTGTTGGTGGGACAGATAATGTAGCAGGAAGCCAGCCAGTCAGGATTTGTGTTAGACTGCATGTTACAGAAGACAAAATTTATCAACTCTCGTTCGCTTATCACAAACTCCCCGATTTGCTTGCATACATTGTGCTTGCCATCACCAATGTTCAGTAGATAGTTGGAGAAATCAGCAGTCTCACCTGTAAGCAAAACCCTCATGTTTCTAGTCAGTCTGAGCACATTAACATGCTCCCACAGATATGATGATTTCAGGGTTGCATTGACTATCTGTGATCTTGAGCCTTGGCGAACTACTGATAGTATTTGGCGCCTGTCACCCAACATCAGCACAGTCAGCCCACGGAACAGAGAGTTATTCCCACATGTCCTGAAGTGTTCGGTCTGTGGCTTTAAAGATGTATTTGTGGCCCATTGATACTTCATCAATGATGAGCAGCTCTGTTTGGCATAATAAATTGCCACTGGCATCTCGGGGACTCACACTGCTCATGGACTGTTTGTTCACACACACAGGTATTTTGCATCTGCTGTGTAATGTTCTGCCATTTGAGAGCAGAGTTGTTGCAATGCCTGACAGAACTGTAGCAAGGGTGATCTTCTTAAAAGAATGGACAACCGCAAGAATCAGGTAATCAGGTTTATAGTGTGGGTCTTCCCAGTCCCTCCACTTGCCTCCAGGGCAAATATCTTGCCTCGCTTCTGTACAACTGACTCTATCACAGCATCATACACGACCTTTTTTTCTTCATTAAGCTTTGGGTACTCTTGACTCACCTTCTCTCTCAGGTTGTTTGTGTCAAAATTTAAATCGTCGTGGACAATTCTTGGTTGTTCTCCCTCAGCGTGACTATGTTCTGCAGGTGGCAGCTGAAAGTCTTTATGCTGATTCAACCCACCATTATCAAGAATGTGCTGAAGTTGTAACGACACTTAGTTCTCAATCTTCGGATTCAACTCTGTGACCTTGTCTCTCATCATGATGTCCCGGCACAGTTCCAATTTGTGCTTGTGCCAAAATGAGAGAGGATCAGCTGGGCAACAATAGATGAGAATGGTTGTAAAGGCAAGACGTAACTGGGGTCCAAATCTTATGGGAGATGCTACTTGCATTGCTGCATCCTTCTCAGTGTCACCATTGAGCAGTCCAAGTTGGTTGCATGCGTCTTGATTTGATGTGCAACTTGATCCATTTACTCGATGAAGCACAATATGGAATGGAAGTAGTTCTCAGTCAAAAAAACTAATATTCCGTTGGCCAATAGAAGCAGCTGAAATAGAACTATGTGGCATACACACACAACAAAACACAAACGGCACTTCTGTTCTTGCTAACTACTGCATAAAAGTACAAATCTGTCGCACACACACGACAAAACACAAACTGCACTTGTGTCCGTGTTAACTACTTTGAAAAAGTAGAGGTCTGTGGCACACACACGACAAAGCACAAATCGCACTTCTGTTCTTGCGAACTACTCACATGCACGAAGAAGCACAATATGAAACGGAAGTAGTTCCCAGTAAAATATGAAATGACTAATGGCAGAGTGAAAATGTCTGAGAGCTTCGATGTACAGGAAAAACATCAAACCTGAAAAATCAAAAGGTAGTTTCCAAACTTTGAAAATATGCCCACGTAACCCTTTGGGGCAATTCTTGTCTGAATCATAATTTTGTAGATTTTATGGGCACCTGTGTTAAAAGTTTTTACTGACCCCACAAACCTGCTTAGCTCCATTATAATAAGATAATCACACAAATGGCAAATTAGAGTGAAACCGGGCTAACTGAAGGACCATTTTCAAAAGCAAAAAACTCAAAAACCATCCATGCTATCTATGAACTAATTACATATTTGTACTTTGCTCACTAATCTTAAGAAAATGACGCTAGCTTTTCTTAAAATTGTGAATATTAATAATTTTATTACTTTTAGAAAACTTGCATATTAGCGAATGACGAAAATAGTTTTAAAACAGCAGAGTAAAAAAATTGTTAAAATTTTTTTTTTAGAGCTAGCATCATTTTATTTGGAATTGCATGATGCAGTTACCCTCCAAATTTAATGTCTTATTCTTGAATGTTTTTTGAGTTTTTAGCTTTTAAAGCCAAAAAATGAACATTTTGCAGAAAGGAGCAAAAACATCTCAAAATTGCTCTAAAGTATTGTATTGGTTCATAATGTTACAAACGTAAGGGAGCTATCTATTTGAAATAGAGCTTTGGGAGTATTTTCCTTCGATTAAGCACATCATTTTCTAGGGAAGTTTCTTAAAAACCAAAGAACATTGTTTTGACCCAAACTGGACCCCAAAAACGCATGTGTGACCTTAAAATTTTTAAAATCTTTTCTTTTTGTTGACTTTCTCTAGGTCCAGTGACTATGGCTCAACATTCACTTTACAGAATGATAAGTTCCAAGCAAAAACAAACATTTCACTTTTCTACACCTTCGCGACCAATTCAAGCAAGGTAAGTAGTAGCCTGTCTGTAGTCATGTCAACAAAGACAAGGCTAGAGAAACATTTGAGTAGAAAGCGTACACTGTGGTATCTAGTTAAAAAATCACATTTCAAGTTGCTTTTGGGGATCTCAGGAAATGAGGCACTTGACATCGTTTACATTTGTATCTTATGCTATTTGGTTTGGGCGCATTTTTGAGAGGTGGCTGAAACATTTTACTCTCTATTGTTCATTATGGTGAAGGAATGATGTTGGTCCTAGCTTGTCTCTGACCGCCTCATGATTGGCTAGATAAAGTGTTAATTGTTAGTGAATGCAATTGCTTCTTAGTCTTAGTAAGGCAAGAGTAGAACTGTATTTTTACTAAGTCAAATAAGACACTGTAAGATGGGTGGAGAGAGAGAGAAAAGGGCAGAGGGATATGGCTGCATGAAAGTTTGATGCTCTCAGGCTCTTCTTATTCTTGATGTCACAAAGCTATGCCCACTTCCAAGCACAAGGAGCTCGTTGGCCAGTCTTTAACTACACCCTTCAACGGGGGCATATAAGAATGCATGTGAGCACTGGCTTTTCATGTCAATCACTTAATGCTTTTGATTGGCTTAGGTGCTTCTTCCTTTCCCATGAACATTCTGACC
>NW_004797295.1:1669891-1684010 GCF_000002075.1 Aplysia californica | reverse complement strand
AGTCCCGTCCTGGTGCGGTGTCTGTTTTGAAGCAAAAAACTCGACTGTGGGGTGGGACAGCCCTAGGCCTAGGCCTATCCCATGACAGGACTGTAATAGGCTAGTGAGGTAGAGATTTAGATTCTTGCCTCGATTCTCGGAGTCTAGGCTAGGAACCAGGCTAAAAAAAAAGGAGACGGGAGGCGTCGACCCTGGGCGGACTCGAAGCTTAGAGTCTGGGAACATGGAACAAGATCGATTCTTTGAGTCCTCATTTGGAGTCGAAAGAATCGATCCCAGAGTCGATCTTGCCCTGGCCTAGGCATTACTGTTGCCAACAAGTCTATTTCACCTGAGAATAGAGATATAGGGCAATGAGGGAGCTGAATAGGATGAGCTGAGTCCACAGAGCTCTGTGATGTACATCTGGACTTGGTCCTCTCAACCTGGGGTTTTTTTGTGTGTCCCAGTGACTGGGATCTTTGATAGAGGCTGTTGGATTTAAGAAATGCATTAAAAAATGGGTGGAAAGTGGTGTATATAATGCTCACTGAGGTTGTATGTTACAACATCATTGGATATGTATAGATTGTTCATGAATGAGTCCCCTGCACTTTATAGTTTTATGTTGTGGTTGTTTTTTTAAATTATCACTCAAGTACTGTGTCTGCTCTTGCTTGAATAATACATCATGCTGTAAAAATACCAGTTATCTTTCGATAACACGCAAATTTTTTATTTGAAAGTAACTCCTGTCATCTGATAGATATACATATATATCCTAAACTATGAAACAAAAAAAAAGGACCTGTAAGCTGTTTCTTTGGGCATTGCCATGATCAACACACATCAGCAAGGGAACGTTATACTTTACTTCTTTTCTCATTTACTATCCAGATACTGCAAACGAATTACTAAATTTTTTACCCTTTATTAAATTGTGTAGCCCCTTTCCACAGAATGGTTGGAAAAAATCTGAAAAGATCCCTGCTATGATTCATCCTTTTGTGTTTTCTGGTGTTTCAGCTACTGTTCACAGATGTGCAAGCCCGTGTTTTGTACACCACTGCAGATGAGCTGGAGCATGTTCACCACCACAGTGTGCCTGTAGACCCTGACATTGTGTTGACACACCCCTCGGATGATAAGAAACTGCTCCTCTACAGTTTAAGCCATAGACAGGTAGCGGCTTCTAGTTTATTTCCTCTGTGCCTTAAATCCAAGAGAATAAGTTACCTAGCTCAAATCTGAAGTTTCAGTAGAGGAGAAAAGTTGCAGTGAAATTTAATCAACATTCTATTGGCAAATGATTGTCTGAAAATCATTTAGGTGCATGAAAATGTAGCGTTAATTCCAGAGATATCTTGTTCTGAGATCAGAATTGTATTTGTAGTAAACTGTTGACTTTTACATGTAGTGATAGATCAATTAACCCTTTAACCCTGCACCTTGACTTTTCCCAAATCTCCGTCCAAGGACTACTCAGTTGTTGGTAATCTCAGGTGCACCAGCCTTACACACGGCGTCACTTTTTGCCCGATTCTGTCACGTTTAGTTAGCGTGACTCAGCAGCCTGCCGGAGCTCCTCGGCTCAGGGTAACGGGGTTAATGAGCCCTGAAGCGACTTTGCTGCTGTCGGTTAAGAAGTTCGTATTTTTGTCTAAGTTTTGAAACAATATAACTTTTTCCCCATTCCACACAGCTAACCATTACGCGCATGTTCTAAAAGTTCAGTGTCTTGAGATTTATTCTGCGTTAGAATGGTTAATTTCTGTGCCTCAGTTTTTGTTCTAGATAAGTGTTTGTAGAGTACTCAATTTGTCCTATTTTAGTTACATACTTATGAATAAATTATTGTTTATTTTAAAAAGGCATGACAGATCTCTCCAAAATCTGTGTTAAATTGACTACAAATATCATGTCTTTTACCATGAGAAATCTTAAATCTGCGCGAGTAGTAATAGTCAAGTTATAAGAGAAGAAAGATGCACATCTGCATTTTTTAACTAAAGACACTCAGCGTTAGCTCTTGTCCTACCATTAAACAAGAGAAAGTTACTTTGCGTTTGTTCATGAATCATGCTGTGTCTGCATACAACTAAGAAAGATATATTATGAGATTTCTAAAAATCACAAAAGTGTGTTTATACATGGGTAGAGATTAACTTCTTGTATGGAATAAAAATAATGACAGCTAACACATTCATTCTTAGTTTTTGTGTCGGACATATGCGCGGCACTTATGAATGTAAAGAAATCAGAACATTGTCAGTTATTGCAAATGGCTATAGAAACGAAAATACAAGCTGGAAAAGCCTGGTGCTGATTCAGTGTCACTGGAAAGCTAGAAATTATTCTTATAATACAATCACGTGAAGTCATCCCTGTTATTCAGTCAACTTACAACACCTAGATCTAGTGTTTTAAGAAAAATAAGGAATAATTTATGGAGTGTAACCGATAGCCCACTGTTCGTGTAATACATTGTTGTAGATGTATTCTGGCACTAAAATCGGTTTGCACTTTTTCATAGAGAGACATCAGGGTAATTTTGATAAACTTTAGAGAAAATATGCATCTGTTCCCGATTATATTAGGCACATAAAGTTGGATTTGGAGGAATTACTTCATAGCGAATTGTGTGCCAGATGGATAAAGTTGCAAAAATACAGCTTCCTATTATACGCGCAGATACCATCTTTTCTGAGTATCTGCACCAATGTTATGTCGTTCATGTTCCAAAAGTTTGACAGTTTTTGTCGTGCTTTTTATTTTATATTGATTTTTTTTCATTCACTCTTGTACTAACAATTTTACAATTTAGCATTACGGACTTCAGCGCGTCTAACAAAATAACCAGACAAGTTACAATGTCTATTGTTTTTTGGGTCTCAAGAGCAGAAATGGGTTCTTTGGGTGCATTAAATGATAATTACCATAAATACAAGGATACACCTAAAACTGTACGTTGAAAAGTACCAAAAATGAAGTCAGCCCAGACAGAGCGGCGACAGGAAGCTGACCCCTGTGGTCCCGACGTGATAAGGCGCATTGTTAAATTCAGTTTTCTGTCAGAAAATCTTTGCCGTGTACAATTAATGCAGACCATTTTAGGAAAAATGTTCTTATGCAAAAAAAACCATTAATGATAAGAGCCAGGCGTGCTGGAGAGGACATTTCCACATAGATGAATCAGCTTAAGTCCTTTACTGTTGCATTTTGCTGGCTGTCCATAGAATTTCTCGTTACTTACGGGCTTTCTCTTTAATTTACATGCTGTTCATCAAATTGGGCTTCTCGTGTTACTTTTACTTGTATTATATCCTCTTGCTACCTTTCATTTTATTCCCATTACCTTTCTGAGTTCAGGGAGCACAATAGAAAGCTCAATAATAACAATTATGTGATGATAACATATTGAAAACTGTGAGAGAATGTCTGTGCTTCTCCAAATTTGGATTAGACATTTGTTTTAGCTCCACAGGAAGCCACTTGCCTGTTGAAGTATTCATGAAAATTGTTTGGAAGGGGAGGCTCATCGTTAATTTCATTAGCAGCAATAAAGCTCTGTAGTCAGTTGAGTAACAAACAAAAAGCTATTTTTTCTTCACGAGAAAAATGAAAAGTTGCAATTACTCCAACTCTACTCGCAATATGTTTGAAGGTTACTGCCACATCTCTGGTCTTCAGTACAAAACCTTTAATCATTACACCATATAAAACATATGTAATGTTGTCAGTGGGGACTGGCATCAAGGTTGTAGTGAGTTGACTCTTTGTGAGGGGGCTCTCGTGGCCTAGAGGTTAAGGTGTTGGCCTCTCATTCAAAGGTCCCGCGTTTGAATCCGGGTAGCGACCGAAAAATTTTCTTCTCTAAAATTGTCTCCTTTCACCTCCTTTCCTGCTCTCCAGCAATGCTCTGTCATCTGCTTTCTGCCCCCACCCCCTCACCTCCTTTGCCCCCTCCTCTGGGCTCCTGACTCTTTTTGCAGCCTTTCTACTGCTACTCCTAGGCTCCTCCTTACTGCTGTCTTTCTGCCGCACCCCTGATCTTTTGGTAGGAAAGATCTCCACCTAGCTTTCTCGGACAAGGGCGAAAAATCTTGGAGGGCCCAACTGAAAATATTAAGTGTGTCCCGTGCGCTCATATGACCTTATGCAGTTGCAAGCGCCGTAAAACACTTACCAAAAAAAAAAAAGACTCTTTGTTGTTACTGGAAAAGATGTGAGCTCAATTCTCTGGTGATGAATACTGTTTTATTATCTTCTTTTTTTTTCTGCGTTGCTGTATCCCACTTAACCAGGGTTGGCTGATCTCAAAGCTGCCAGCTTTTCATATGATCTAAATTGTGTTCATGAGGCACAAATATTTACAGTCATTGTCAATGGGATACAGAGCTCAATTTAATGAGAAACTTAAAATTATAGTAAAGGTAATTTGTGTTTCCTCAGCTCTATGTTTCCTTTGACTTTGCGGCTTCTTGGACAATGCTGGCAGAGAATGTTTCCCCCAAGTTCTACTGGTAAGATCCGTGAGTCTTATTCAGGCTTTTCTATCCATTTGTTTTATATTTTTGTCTACTTGCTCGGTGATCAACTGCTCTTCCTCCTCAAGTTGACTGTCATGTATTCTTTTGAAAATGCTTTACACCTCAGTCTTCATAATTTAAAAATCAGATGACTCCATTTTAATGTTTCCCTGCTGATGAAATTCAGTAAATAACATTATTTTTGTGATGTAGTTACGGTTTACTTCTCTCAAGTAAGATAGCTTAAAATAAGATCAACTTTATTAGTCAGCCAATGAGACAGATGCTGTTGTGCTTTTAACGACTATTATAAAATGATAAGACATCACTGAAAATTGATTAAATGTGTTTGCACATTATTACTCTGGCATGTTTTGTGGTTGGTTGTATTTCTCTTTCAATGAAAACGTTAAAGGATTGTAAACTGCATATCTATAATGCTTATTACATGATTTTCTCATACCCTTTCTGCTTTACATTGTGTTGATGTTCTCTGTCGTTGGTTTGAATATTTTTCTGCTGTGTGTCTAAAACTTCTTCTTCTCCTCCTCCTCCTCTTCCTCCTCCTCCTCATCCTCAGGGGGTAATTGACTGGAAGATTTTTATAAATCTCACAGTGCAGAATTAATTTTTATGCACATTTCAGTTTTATTGACTTAAAGACTAGAATCATCTCGTACCTGACAGGCAGCCAGATGCTGTTTTTGAAGGTACTCTCAGTATTTATATTGACCAGAGTGGCTTCAGTTTTGGGCTGGAATTAATTTTGAATTTTGCCCGGATGATGGCCAGAAGGACCTACTTTTATAATTTTCGAATCGCTAAGGGATCTTTAAGATGGGAAGCTTCCTTTTGGGGCCTCCAAAATTTTTCATTCTTATAAAAAATGCTTGGTGCTCTAACCTACCTATCCTAGGCTGAGTGGTGTGAAAAACATGAGAAATAAAATCAATGCTTGTGGAGATTGAACAGGCGAACACTATACCTTAGTTCTAACAGGGATATGCAGAAGAAGAAGAAATTATAATTGAAGGGCTCACTGTATATAAAAAAAACAACCCTTACACATTTTATTTTGTGTAAGGTTCATGAATACAGTGTTCAGTTATTTATGCCTACTCATGGGTACTTCCGAGTTTTAAAAAATAAATTTTAATAACAATTCTTCTTCTCATCTTCTGTTAAAACCAGTCATAATGTGACATGGCTGGCTTGTAGAGTATACTTTAGAATAACCTAAGGAGTAAATATTTCCATTCTATTATTCTCAAAGAGTGCCACTGACTGTAGTGTCTTTAGGCCATTCTCAAAGGGGGGACATTTCTCGTTGAAGCACAGTAGAAATGTAAATGGGCTGATTCATGTCACGCTCATAACTGTGCCTGATCTACAACAGGGAACTGCTGCTTTTTCTTTCCTAATCCTCACTATTGTCATTTTTCCTCTACTTTTTTTGTATGTTTGTCACTCTCTTGTGACCTGCTACTTTTGGGGTGCCTTGATAGTCGAAGCAGACCTTGTGCTGTTGAAGCTAGAGAGGTGAGCAGAATAAGTCTGATTCCCTGTAAAGACTTCTCTGTTGACATCCACCCCTTGGCGCTCATATGACCTTATGCAGTTGCGAGCGCTGTAAAGCCCTCTACTATTTTTTTTAAAAACCAAAAAAAAAAGCAGAATCGCATGCCCTGAATTGGTGAGATGGTGATTACTAATAATACCTTTCTACACCTCAAAGTTCATTTGGAAAAGTACCAACAATTTGAGGTGTCTGGCTGACCTCAAGTCACCAAGGAGATAATGTTCTCTATGGGGAATCCCAGGCGTCAACTAAAATTCCACTGCTGGTGCGCTGTGAGAAATAATTCAAGCTTTCCTTCAGATAATTTTGTAAAATGTTTTGAAGTAACAATATTTATTCTTTTTTGCACAGGGGACATCCCGACTATGATACAGACGTCGATGTGGTTCACATGGAAGAACTTGGCTCAAGTATGAACTGTAAACGTAGAGTATAGAAGTAGAAAACTTCCTCTAATTTGTCATTTTAATCAGTACCTAATCATATTTTTAAAATTCTGTGGACAAAGATATTGATGTTGTTTCTGTCAAGTATGTTTGCATCAAAAGAAAACAGTTGGGCATTATGAGACTGGTTTACTTTTACAAAAAGAATTTTTTTTAAACACACCGTAGACCCTATCCATAGCAGTCACTCTAGATCACAGAGAAAAGTGATCGTTATAAACAGATGACTGAGTTATGGTCACTTACTAAATTTGACAAAGTCAACGGATGGCGTAAAATCTGAAATCTTAATTTTATCTTTCCATTTCATTTCCATCAAACTTGTTGTCTATCATAAGAGCTTATTTGCGTTGATTGAGTGTACACACTCAGTTTGGGGACGAGTATGTGGAAAAGTTTTATAGCGAGTGACCGCTACAAGCAAGTTTTGAGACCAACTTGTCGGGTGACCTACCATGACCCCAGCGGACAGGGACTGTTATAAACAGGTTAAAATATAAAGGAAAAGCACAAGGGTGCCACGAAACAGTGGCCTTTAGTACAGGTGACTGCTGTGGAGAGCTGACTGCAAATTGTTTCATGATAAGTTTCTAATACTATCTTCATATCCAGCCAATAGTGTTGTAATCCATATATTCAAGCTTCAGGGACCTTTTTTTATAGTAATTTAACCATTAACATATGATCCTTCAGGGGTGTCAAATAAAAGACACCTACTATTATTTGTTCATTTAAATTAATTGGTTTTGCTCATTTCAGCACCATCACAAGCCATCTACAAATCTTGCATCGCTCCAAAATGTACCAGGACACAAGAAGACGTACAGGGTGTAGGGCCCTTTTTGTCAGGTACCCTGCAAGTGCACAAGGAGTACATGTTCATTCAAGTAAGTGCAATAGATTCTATACTTGATTCTCAGGTCACTAGTATTTTATATGTGGCATGATAATTTGTTGCTTTTTATGCAAGTTCACTTCTGGAAGCAGTTCTGTCTTGTAATGCATGCTTTTGTAAGAGACTCAAGGCCTCAGTTCTCATGAAAGCATGTCCACTACTTTTGTTTCAACCCCTACGTTGCCAGAGGATGTGCGTTCCTACTGTCAGCACTGATTTTCGTCTAAGCTCCTTGGCCAGGACAGCAGTCTCATGTCTCTGTGTTAGTGGACTCACTGTCTAGATCTAGCCCACTCATTACATACTTTGGACCCCAGGTCTTCGATAATGTTATTTTCCTCTTTCCTCATTCGGTATATCCCCTATCCTACTACCCATACTTGCAAATCTGAGTCAAAAAGTGAAATTTTCTGCCTTTTTAAGTCATTTTGGTGTTTACATATTAAGAGACTAGTCGCGTGTTAATTAGTGGCTTGCAAGTCTAGCAGTAAACTAATACTAGCCTGTTTGATACTGATATGGGCATTTTTATTGCATAATTCAAACTCTGTACAGAAGAATTAGAGCCAGATGATTAGTGTGACATATATGTAACGTCTTAAAGACAACCAGGAGCAGCAATTTTTGCCAATTTCTGTAATGTCCATGGTATGGCACAAAACTAAAACTTACGTATTTTCATGATACATCATAACGCAATGAAGGGGTTATGTCAATGTGGATTCTGTAGGCAAAATAAGAGTAGTGTCGATTAGCTCTTCAGCAGTGTGTTTGCTAAAGCATAATGTAGACTTTGATAGCACATTTGTTAAACCTTGTGTATGCCCATCAGGGGATCATTGCATAATGTGTGTTTTTTTAAGGCATTGAGAAAAGTTTTAGAGATGATGGTAGTTGACATTCATCTGTCTTGGCCTGTGTCTGACACAGCGCCGAATCAGCGGTCATTTAGTTTCGCCAGGCTGTACGCTGCTAGGTCAGCGTGACCGGGGTCAGCTACTGGTCAGTCTACCTGCGCTCACTCCACGCACAGGGTTACATACAATTTTACACAGTTTTGTTTCAACGCTCATGAATGAAAGCAGGGCTATCAATATACACATACTGTTCCATCTTTGAGTTTCTACTTTCAATGTAGTTTGTGAAAACGCTACAATGATATCTAGTATAATTTTTTAACTGCATGTGATCAAATACAGCCGTCTATTATGTGGTAATTAAGTTAATATACACCGAATTAAAAGTTATGTAACTACCAAAGTACTGGATAAAATTCACTAAGACTCGCTCTGAATAAAGACAATTAATGTGGACATCTACTTACCAAAGGACATCATTGTTGGAAGATTAGTAATCCACATTTTTGTATTTTTGCTCAACAGCCAAATTCGTTGGGCTTGTGATGAAATTCACATTACAGTATCTTTCATTAAATTAATGACACAGATCTATTTACACATCTTGTACATCTATACGCTTATCTATGGCGCCGGGGTTGTTTCTCGGTGCCTGCAGCCTCAATGCGCAGTGAAGGTGCTGTCTGGAGCAAATGTGCGATCATAAAGTATTGTAGTTTTTCCGTACTGTTTACAATGCCTTGAGCCCGCTTTTCAATTTTTGAAATAAACTGGTGACAGCTTTAGGTTCCTTGTTCTCCCAGCAGGCCCAGGTCAAAGCCGTGTTGTGTTATGAATGGAATGCAGTGTTGTTCTAAAATGTGCTGTTTGGGGATTTTCTTTTTTGGAAAATGTCTTCTGTACAGTTTCATGTACGTGTCTATTGCTTTCTGAATTGCTGGAATAGAGGTTTTCGGAATAGGTGCGCTGTGTGAGACGTCATTATGAATTTGACTGTATGCTTGTTTGAGAGAGTCGAAAATCAACCTATAATGTGCTCGTTGTCAACAATGATTGAATCATAAAATTTCCCTTTGCAATGACTCACATGTCCTAGCCTTTCTTTTCAGCCTCTGTTGTACTTTAGTCACGTTCTTACACCCGCAACGCGCAACAAAGTTCATTCAGGGAGGAGGAATTTCTCTCATGTGTGTGTTCCATTGGGAGATTTCAGTAAACCTGCTAGAAATGAATCTCGGGCAAATGGATTCTACATAATATCGTAACATAGCTCAGTCAACAAAGATGAAATAATTTATACACAGTAAGCACAAATGTGTCTGTCTTTCATAGAAACAAAAATCTATTAAATTAATGGAGAACTGTTGAATTTATAACAGCATAGAATCCAGAATATACAGTTGCAGGGGCCAAATAACAAGGCACTGGATGAGAATCAGATGTAAACGACTTAATATTGAAATAACTATTCTTCAAACAATGATGAAAATTACACTTGTAAAGTTCAAATATGTCATCAGTGCATGTACCAAAATTTGTTGAGATTGAGCAGGAACTTTGAAAATTAAAAGTGAATTAAGTGCAGCACACACATATTAAATTCGATGAAATTGAGAACATTTTGCACACACTGTAACATCAGCAAATATCGTCGCATTGAGATCGGGTTTTCGCAGACTGAGAGGGGGAATCTCGCTCTTTTCTTTTTGTATGGACTAATTCGTGGTTAGAGTGAGGATACTGCCGATAATTAGTATCAAAAGTGTCGATTACGCGATGACCTGCCCGCCTGTAACTGATGCGCAATCGAGCGGCCAGTGACGCCCGCGTAACCCGGCATGCGGCGATTCCGACAGTGATTTAATGACTTCCAGATGTCGCTGGCCTGGGAAACTAAGAGGCACGATTTCGGCCAGTTTTCGGCGCTGTGCCGGATTTATTTTTTTTGGGTGCCACATCTTTGCCAGTTGAAGCTAAATACAAAATTGTGCTGAACAATGGCCGAACCAAAGTATTATAGGAAAATTTTCGTTTGAGTCTGGAGAAACACCAAAAGGAAAAACTCATTTAACTGTACGGATCCACAAATTGTGGAAATGCTAATGTTACAGATAATGATATAAGTGAAAATGAGGATCATGCTGATGGTAACCATAATGTTGCTACTGAAGAGAAATGGGAGATCATGATGATAAACTGTGTTCATAATCTATTTTGTTTTGTTGCCTATTTATTGAACTCCCCTCTCAGACTCTCTCGTTCCTCATTCCCAGCTCCTGTAATGCGTGGTAGGTTATTGAGTAGTACTTGGCCAGATAATTCTTATCATTTTGTTCAAGATCAGATTTGAGGCAGATTCAGGCTGTTTCATAAACAGGTTTTTGAACCTGGAGCAAGTATATTGGGACAAAACTCTATTCAGTCCCAAGATTTCTTTTCATGTGCATCTCTGTCTTTCTTTTTTTGATACTGGTAGTGTTAAAGTTTAAAAAGTATTTGGTTCATCTCATCTACTTCATGCAAATTTTTTGTAAAGAATATTTCTAGTTTTCATTCTGAGTGGTATTCATGTTTGCTTCTGTGGTGATTTCATGGTTCGTTTTGATTTGTGTGCTTCTTTTTCAGAGCATTCCAATATTCCTTCTTGATTAGGTATAAATCATTTTTGCTATTGTTTATTTAGGCAGTTCAGTGAACGAGATCAGCTAGCGGCGAAATCGGCCCCTCGCCTCAGGTAGAAAACCGTGAGCGCACGGCGATTTGGTGTCCTCAGAAAATCGCGAATATTGTTTCGTTAATTAGTGATGACCACTACTTTCAATACATGTTTTGTAGATTTTAAATCATCTACAAAATTGCTTCTTCCTTTGGCAGATCCGACTAGTGGAGCCAGAGATATTTTGATTTGAATTTAAGCCAATTTTCAATTTTTGATATCTTTTTTCCCCACTTGCCTGGCAGTTTTGTAACTTTTCTAGCAGTTAGAAATATTCTTTATCTTTAAAACAAGCCTAAGATTTATGACACTAAACTTTGTATGTTTTTTTTTATATGAAAGTACAGATAATAACGTTTAATTTGATGCAAAAAAAAACAGGAAGATATCTTTACTGGTTGCGAAGATATGTACATTTTTGTCAATTTTTGTCCACCTTTAGTTGCAAAACACATTGCGAAAAAGGACCAGATTTTGAGCGAAAAATAAAGTAGAAAAAATCCCTTACCTTCTCAACCAATACAGATATTGACAAAATTCAAAAAGCACTGTGATCAGTGTGGCAGGACCTTTCATTTGAGCCTGTTTTCATCAAAATCTAACAACTTTGAATTTATCACTGAACTGCCTACTTGGATTTCTGATGAAGATTTTTTATGGTGACACTTTGAAATTGTGTGAACAAAGAAAATGTAATTGTATATCCGTGATTATTTATAGTTTCATGTAATGGGAGAAAAAATTAGGTCAAATGTTTGGTTTTAATCACAAAATCACTCAACAAAATGTTTCTCTTTCAGAAGTCAAACTTCATGGAATCGGAAGACTATTTATTGGTTTCCTATAAGAGAGGTCCCTTTAAGAGAGCCTACTTCCCGAGTGACTTGAAAACAGATGTGAGTTGACCATGTGATAACAGATGTTGTTTATTGTGCCAATCCTTTCTTTCATTGATGTGAGTAGTCAAAAGCATAATAGAAATCCCTGTGTATATGAGCTCTGTGTACTGTAGGAAAACTTTTGAGTGTTTTAGCCAGCCTAATTGTTGAAAGGTAAAAGCAAGTATGGAGTGGGTCAGAAAAGCAAATAAGCAAATGGACGAAGACAAAACATAAGGGGAGCAACTCATATATTTTGCAGTCTCCTATTATCACAGTAAATTGTTTTAAAGCATGAACTGTTGGGTAAAACTGATTTAGAGCTTTCTAATTTTATCTGACTTGATAAATTTTTTTTCAGGACTTTATGTTGCTGGATGTTGATGATGGTCAAGTTTTTGTGGCTGTCAATCATGGTAATCAGGTCAACCTGTATCTCTCTGAAGCAACTGGCCAGTTCTACGTACTCAGCCTGGAAAATGTCTACCATACTTTACTGCCCAACGACTTCGACATTGATTTTCATGAGGTCAGTTTTTTTTGTCTGTTGATTATTTAGTTTATTATGAGATGAGGTGGATCTGATTTTTGTGAGATAATTGGTTATTCTATTTTTTATCTATAGGCGATTTGTTGGGGGGGGGGGGTTTAATGGACAAGACATTTTCTGTCTTTCAAAGAGTACATTTTATGTCGATTGATATGAGGGCAGTTTGTTTTATCTCTAGCTCTTTGTGTTTAGAACAGGATGGGGGATAATGTCTAGCAGCATTTTCCTAACGGATTGTGTCACAAATAAATTGTAACTTTTGTTTGCATAGAGCAACTGGCTGAATTGTACCACTTGTGAGTTTTTGTGGGGTTTCTACCTTCTTTTATTCTTCTCAGTCATAATCATGTTTCTTATCACTTTAAAGCCTTTTGTTTTTATTAAACTTGATACTCAGTGCTACTATTTGCATAAACAACAGATAAAGACTCTTTTCAAATGGAAGTGAACTCAAAATGCTATTAAAATTGGTGACAAATGCATTATTTGACTTTTTAAAAAGAGATTAGAGAGATGTTGAAATGTTGTATGAGTTGTGCACTCTTTCAACTGTAAAATATTTGACTGCAGTCAAATTAAATCAAGAGCTTTTAGAGTTTCTACATACGAGTAATAACTTGCCACATTCTTATGATTGCAGCAAAATTTTGAGGGTACTTTTTGTGTACTCTTAATAAAATAGCTTCAAGGTTCTGTTCACCTGCATTTTGACTTGTTAAAAATGTGGACAGAAACATATAGCTTTTGATATCTTTCTTCTGTTTCATAAACTTAATTAGACGTCACTCTGTTTTCTATTTTTAAATAGACCTCATCTGTTTCCAAATTATGCGAGTTCATATATACTGACGAGCAAAAGAAAGTGGGCACCCTCCGTTCTGTGCATTATTTCCCTTCTTTGCCGTTGTAATGCCGTATTGCCAATGGATTTTGAAAGACTTGCCATTTTCTCAATAAATGCAGACAAAAGACTAAGAAAAACGATCAAAAGCACACCTTTTATTAGAAATTAATAATTACTATTCGAATGTTCAAAATCCCAGAATTAGTAACAGGTGTATCTCCCACCAGCATTGATGACTACAGTGCATCTCCACTTCATGGATTGCATATGTCTTTGGATAAATTGCTGGGGAGTATTATTCCAAGCATCAATTAGTGATTGCTGCAGTTGTGGGATTGTCATTGGGGGTGGCCAAAGTGCGCGAATTTCCTTTTCCATCTTGTTCCAGAGGTGCTTTATGGATTCCCATACCAGAATGCTACGTTTGTCAGCAATAGCACTGACACACTGAGGTAAATAACGTTCATGACGTCTCCGGCAGACTTTCTGCCTTCCATCGTGGTGATCCAAAAGAAATCTGGACTCGTCAGAAAACATCACTCTGTTCCACTGGCGGTTTAGCCATCGCCGATGCAGACGTGTCAAGTTGAGTCTGGCATGACGGTGTCTTTGGAGGAGACGAGTGCGTCAAGGTGGGTGTCGGGCAACGATTCAGTGGGCTTTCAAACGTCGACAAACGGTGAAGCGGCTGATTGGTTTATGCCCAGCCCAATCTCTGACAGTTTTAGAAGCTGTTTGAAACCAATCCTGCAAGTCTGGAACTCTGATCCGATTGTCTTCAACCACAGTAGAGACACGAGGACGACCAGACCTTGGAGTGTCACTGACCGAACCACTTGCTTGGAA
>NW_004797295.1:1631369-1668169 GCF_000002075.1 Aplysia californica | reverse complement strand
CGCGGCAGCGTTGGACAGGTGCCCGTTTTACACAGTTAAATTATATAGAAAAAACGCAAGGGGGGAAATGGAAAGTGGCCGTTTGTACAGGTGGCCGTCTTATAGAGGTGGCCGTCAGGGCAGGTTCGACTGTATTAGCATTGATCTACATATTGTTGTCCCTGTTTATTGACTCTGTTAGTAGCTGATCTGGTTTTCTGAGCTGGTGACAAGTTGATACATTTTCTGTCTTAAAGCAATAAGATATTGTTCATTAGGGATCATGAAGCTCCCTGAAATAATGGTATATAACATGTGTGTGCGTGCATACCTGTGTGTGTGCCTGCATGTCTGTGTGTGTGCCTGCATGCGTAGGGAGGGGGGTATGTGAAAGAATGAGATCTAGAACAAAGACAGACAGTTTCTGTACGTTTATATCAGCTACAATTTATTTCTGTTGTAAGAGTACTTACCGCTAAATCAGCACTGTCAGGTGCTGCAAGGAAAAAAATTTCTTGTGAGGAAAAACAAGGTTCTTTTTTGCATTCATATTTCCTCTTGTCTTGTTGCCGTCCTAGCCCAAGACCTGCAAACTGCAACTGCACTCAGCAGGGATGCTCTCCGAGACCAGTGCTCCTGGGGTCATCTTGGCTCACGGGAATCTCATTGGTCCAGGGGAGAATGGATCACTGGCTGTATTCTCCAGCAGAGATGGTGGCTGGACTTGGCGACAGGTAAGAGATTAGATGAGATTGATCCAGGTAAGAAATTGTAAGTGGACAAGCAGATATATATTCCTTCAAAAGGTTTTTAATGGCTCTGCTAGGTTCAGAAACTTCTTTTCACTATTGTAATGTCTTGCTGACTCTGCCACACAATAAATAAAAGGAAAGAATTATGAGATATTGAAAAATATATTTATCTGTGTACATTGCAAGCATTGCACACAAAAGATAACTTGTTTGGAAGGGAAAGCTAATGACTTACAGTGTGATGGTAGGGCCATTACATGTAAGAAGTTCATAGGTGCTGTTGTTCACAAAGTGGCCATAAAGTATTGATAGCATTATTATATTTTCCAGAGAGGTGAAAGAAATGTATAAAATTTACCTCAAAATCCTTTAACCCTATCAGTATGTCGTGTTTTACTATCGGATCCATACGACGTGGGGAACTCTGTTCCACTTACTATCGGATCCATACGACGTGGGGAACTCTGTTCCACCACTTTCCAAAAAGGATATTTACTCGTTAATCCGATCTGTACGCTTTGCACAGCAGTCTGTCAAAATGATTTTTTGAGAAACACTTAAAAGTTTCAAAGAGGTCTTCATACTAGAAGTATTCTAAAATGTGAAGAATACAACCCCGGGGGTACAAAATGACCCCAGGGCGTACGGATAGGGTTAAGTAATTGACCTAGCTGATAGAATTTTAGAATTTTTTATTTTCGTCAAATAGGTGCTTTCCTAAGCATGATTATTTAGTGCTTGACATTACAGACATCTGTACGGGCAAACTTCCAGGTGTCAAAACAGCGAGAAAGTGGAAGGCAGAAGTTGCAACTGACGAGATCACCTCTGCATTGGAGCATGGCGACATTGTGGGTCCGGCACAACCTGACAGGTTGGGGCTAGGTAATGGCAACTTTAGACCTTTTAGGAAAATGACTCAGCGAGACAGAAGAAAAGCTGCAAGAAGACATATGCGAAAGATGGAGGCGAGAAGGCGAGAAGTTCATCTCTTCCAGTGGAGCCAGCAAGGACAAATGACCAGATGGGAAGAGCATGTAGTCAAAAGAAAAGTTGGTTGGAGTGACGTCTGGAAGTGGAACACATCTAGGCTAAGCTTTCTTCTCAGATCTACGTATGACGTTTTACCTTCACCTGTGAACCTGGTCAGATGGAAGGTACAAGAGGTTAACAAGTGTAGATACGGTAAGCTAGGAACCTTGAAGCATATTTTGTCAAACTGCAACTTGGTTCTGAATAGGTACATCTGGAGACACAACGAGGTGCTGAAAGTGCTCTCCACGATGGCGACAAAACAGGTGGAAGAAGGAAAATAATCCCCCCAAGCTACATAAGCATGGACTAATAAAGATTGAGTTCATTCTGCAAGGAAGCAAGGTTCCCAACAGAAAACAAACAAAGCCGTGAAAGACTAGAGCGGAGGCACATGGGTGGAAGCTGTTCACTTAAAGGGCTTCAAGAGATTCTTCCCCATCCCAACTACAAAAAAGCCAGACTTGGTGTTTTGGGAGGAAAAAGAGAAAGAGGTGCACCTGTTAGAGCTCACGGTGCCTCTCGAAGACAGCATCAATGCTGCACATGAGCAGAAAAACAATAGATATGAGGCGCTTGTCGAAAAATGTGAGAAGGCAGGGTGGAAAGCAACTCGCTTTCCAGTTGAGGTTGGCTGCAGAGGTTTCGTAGCAGCTAGCGTTCGAAAGTGGATGAGAGTGGCAGGACTTACTGCAAAGAAAAGTAACGAGCTCATAAATTCCCTTCAGGAGACTGTAGAGAAAGCGATTCACTGGATCTGGTTGAAGAGAGAGGGCGTGGGCTGGAATGAATCTTAAGAGTTGACAGCAGAAGAAAACAGTCAGACTAGCAAGGAGACCTCACAGCTCGGTGCATCAGAAAAGCTGCAAAGAGGAAGAGCCTGAAACAGCGAAGCATTCTCTCCTGATGATCTCCACGCTAGAGTCTGGGATATGGAGCTTTTGGCTGTGAGCGGTGCATAAGGCTTTTTTAGTCTACATTATAGACATCTCTACAGTCAACTGTCTGTCCTTGTCCTGTCTCAACTGTATCTTGGGTATTTTATCTTGATGCTATGAAGCTTTTAGAGAGTGAAAGAAAGTCAATAAAACAAGGAAGTAGAAAGTGATTGTGTATCCATTCTGACAGGGTCCTGTGTCAGGTGGTGTGCATCACTTCAATATCTTGGACCAAGGTGGAGTCCTGACTGTCATGCTGGATGGTCTCATGACCGGCACTAAAACTAATACCATGCAGTAAGTAACCTAACACGTAATATTTTTTGCGCCAAGGATTGTGTAAAGCAAGAAACATTTTATTTCCTCTTATTTTATATTGTACCCGCCACCTGTCTCTCTAAAATATTGAGATCATGGCCCAATCTCTTTGCTTGATTTGTGTTGCATTCTTGCTGTCAAGAGAAAACCAGTTGTTGAGAATTAAATATGTGTGCATGAAATCCTTTACATACAACCCAGGTCTACAAATTAACAGTTATCAGAATTTAGATGTCTTTTAGTTTAGATGTCTATCAGTATTATCAGCACTTCACTTTTTAGAATCATCCCTGTAAGTGATAATTTCTTTGTTCTATGTTGAATATTATTCCTGCTGTGCTCAGGAAAGTTTTATCGTAAAAGTTTAACGTCATCTGATTGTTCAGGCCAGTGAATGTGATTTCCTCAGCTACTCTTGTGATGAGGGTCTCACATGGAAAAAGTTTCCTTTCATCAAGGACCCACTTATTGTCAAAGGTGTTCTTACTGAGCCAGGTTCCTTGACTGTTGTGGAGAGGTAAATATATTTATTCGCTTGAACAGCTTCTGGGTGGTTAGATAGGTCACAATACTCCGTGAATGCTTCTGGAAAGATTAAAATAATTTATATAAACCTGTTGAAAGTATGTGGATGTTACACCATGTCTGACAGACCCTGACAGAGAGGTTTTTGGCAGTCCAAGAAAATAACTCCTAGTTATCAAAATAGTGTATTGATGTGATCCCTAAATGCAGTATCATACATAGAAGTATGATATCCTGTTATGTTCACCACTGTCCCACATTGATGATGAATGTTTGTTTGTTGTTGTATATCATTTGTGTTAGTTTTGTTTTCCATTTTAGATGGTAGAAGGAAGGAGGTTGCGAAAAGAAGGAAGTCCAGTGGATAAAAAGCCAGAAACTTCATGATGCTGAATAAGGCATATGAAGTAATAAAAGGAAAAGAGTTAAGAAGTTCAAGAATCACGACTGGAAAAGACTATTTGGGTTTCAGACCCTGTCTCAAAGACGTGCTGTGGCCACGTGGCCTTTTTTTAACCCAAAAGAAAACATGTAATGTTTTTATGTTCTTGAAGATTCTTAACTCTTTTATTTCTTCATGGGGAAAGAAATGAAACGACCAAATGTGTAAAGTATACTGCTGGGCTGTTCAGGTCTATGTTTAAGAGATAAATACATTTTTATGATTTTTTAAATGAAAAGAAAATGTTCGAAAATACTCTCATACTTTTGACATTTTATCTTCGTCGTTTAGTGTTTTTGGCAATACCAAGAACAAAGAGCCCTGGACTCTGATCAAATTGAACTTCTCCTCTGTGCTGGGAAGTAAGTGTCAGGAGAAAGACTACGAGAAATGGCTTCCCCAGGACTATAACAATGTAAGTCTTACATAAGGTTGGAACTTGGATATTGAAGAGATTGAGGTTCGTGTGGCTTCTCACAGTTCCTTCTGTTCATTCTCAGCAAGCTATACTTCATCACTAGGCCAGGGCAAGATCGACTCTGGGATCGATTCTTTCGAGTCCAAATGAGGACTCAAAGAATTGATCTTGTTCACAGACTCAAAGCTTCGAGTCCGCCAAGGGTCGATGCCTCCCGTCTCCTTTTTTTTTTAGTCTTGTTCCTAGCCTAGACTCCGAGAATCGAGGCAAGAATCTAAATCTCTTCCGCACTATCTGTCCCTTCCCAGAGTCGAGTTTTCTCTTCAAAACAGACACCACACCGGGACAGGACTGATCCGGTGCATAAGGCGGCTTCTTTGGTGTTGGCCTAGGCGTAGTTAAAAATGCATTTCAAAAATTTCTTAAATATTGGCCAAATTTAAGAAATTATAAGATTTTCGTGATCAGCAACCCAAAATTAGCAAAAATTACTTGGGGAATGCAATTTAATGCCCGATTACCAAGTTAAATTAATTCTTGTGAGTTTTGTTTACTTATGTGTTTTTTTTCACTCTTTGAATTTGGCGTGCACTAGGCATAGATACATGTAGATTCAGGACTGTGTCTTTAAGGTGGATGAATGAGGTTGCATGTGCCTGTGCTCTATTGCTTCGTATTAGACAAAAGAGAAAGAGAAAATAGTATTAGGTCATCCTGTCCCACCGATGTTGTAGCAATTCACAACTGCTTGGGACTCAATGCAACAAAAATGTCACTTCCCAATAATAGGTGCTGTACATTACACTCTAGTTCAAAGGTGTCAAACGTCAGACAGGTCCGTCCCAGGACGAACTGTCGTAAGCCTAGTGCGGTAGGGGCCTAAGGCAAGAAACAGCCAGTCAGTCACTATCAATTGTCTCACACAACCCCCCACCCCACCCCACCTTCCTCTTCCCCGCTATGAGTGAATGCTAAACTAGGCCTAGGCCTACTTGTCGTTGTGTCTACTGTGTAGCCCAGTACAAAACCACGCTGCACATAGGCAACTGCTACTTTGAATCTTGTTGCCCCACGCCCGCCCATCCCAAAGTAAAATATATCATTCACTTCCTTTTTCTCCTTCTTTTGTCTTGAACGCTTGCTTTTGAATTTCACTGCACTTTCATTTTCACTGTACAAGTATTCTTTTGTAAATCATATTGTGTGTTTTGAGTTGATATCAATGAGTCACCATGTCTGGACGTCGATCTTTAGCTTGGGAGTTTTTTTTTATAAGCAGGAAAACAGTACTGTTGTTTGTATGATTTGTAAAAATGTTTTGGCATACAATTACACAACGTGGACAATAACAAAACATTTGTCATCAAAGCATGCTTTGACATATCAGGAAGCAAAGGATGCAAGAGATAAGGAAACTGTGCCCCACGCATTGGCAAGAGTGATAGAAGGGAGGCAACCCTACAAGCCTACCTACAACGCACACACACACACAAACACACACACACACACACCCACAAATGCGTGAAAGCCAACTTGTCTTGGCACGCGCGCAGGCTTTGCCAGCCATGTCTGTCAAATAGTGTCAGACTCCAGACTCTCAAGACTCAATTCTCGAGTTTTAAAATTTTAGCAGTGTTCAAGTCATGGCCTCTAAACAGCCAGGCCCACTTGAAGCAGCTTCCAAACTCAAAAATCGGACTCGATTCCTCGATTCTTTTTCAGTTTTGGAATCGAGGCCTCGAGTCTTTTTGCCGTCGATCTTGCCCTGGCCTGTTCACCACAGTCTCATTCAAAATGGCAAGCTTTTTGCAGTTGCTATGGAAAAGTGCTTCCACTCTGCCATATTTTTACGGAAATCCATACTTTCTGCCAGTTCTGTACTTGTTCCTCCATCATTATCAACTCCCTCCGTAAAAAACTGCGACAGCATAGGACTGCCGAAATCCCATAGCAAAAGCTCCGAAGTCGAATTTGTATCTTCTTGTGTAAGTTAGGGATATTTACGGTAATTCAGTTACAAATAGTGATGTTTTAAATTGTATTAATGGGTCAACCATAAAAACGTGTGACCTTGACCCAATGCTTGCTCATGTACTCATAACCTGTATTGATTTTGTCCTACCTCACATTACTCAGATAGTGAATATGTCACTTGCCACAGGCACAGTACCTAATACTTTTAAACAAGCTATTGTAAAACCTTTATTGAAAAAACCCGGGCTTGATAAAAATGAATTAAAAAACTATCGACCAGTTTCGAATTTGCAATTTGTCTAAAAAATTCTAGACAAGATTGTTTTAAGTCAAGTTTTGGCTCACATGAGAAAAAAAGGTCTTGAGGAAATTTATCAATCTGCCTATAAAACTCATCATAGTACGGAAACTGTGCTTTTAAAAGTAACGACTGATTTAATGGATTCCGTTGATAGCTAAAACATCTGTCTTTTAACTCTTTTGGATCTGTCTGCAGCTTTTGACACAATTGACCATGCTATTCTACTCACAAGGCTTGAACGCTCATTTGGCTTATCGGGTACTGTGCTTTCATGGTTTAAGTCATATTTACTAGAAAGAGTTTTGTCAGTGCAAATTAAAAATAGCTTTTCAAAGCAGGTCAGGCTCGATTATGGAGGTCCACAGGGGTCCATTCTTGGACCAGTGCTCTTTACACTATATACACAGCCCTTAGCAAGCATTTTACAAAATTAGGGACTGAATTATCGTTTTTATTCCGATGATTCCCAAATGTATTTTAATGGCACCATTCAAGATCTGCCAAACATGATTTCTTTCACTAAACAATGTTTTTATGAAATTAAAAAGTGGATGACAGTAAACAAATTGAAACTAAACGAAGAAAAGACAGACATCATTCCTTCAAAAATAAAGATCTGGAAAGTGTCAACTTTGATTTATATGGGCATATGACATCTAGTAAAGAAGTTGTCGAGAATCTTGGTGTATTTATTGACCACCACTTATCAATGGGCTCATTTGTAGGATCTCTGTCCAAATCCCTTAATTTTCGGCTGAGAAGGATAGGCCTAGTTCGAAAGTACTTAAACGAAGAGACCACAAAAACACTGGTAACATCTCTTATCCTATATAGATTAGATTATTGTAACTCACTCCTGGCAGGTCTGAACAACAAATATTTGAATCGTTTACAAGTAATTCAAAACAATGCCACTAGACTGATAAAAAGATCTAAAAAACAAGACCATGTCACTCCATTATAAAAAGAACTGCATTGGCTCCCTGTAATAATATTTAAAATATCCATCATGCGTTTCAAATGTGTAGATAAAACTGCTCCTTTTTATCTACAAGAACTTATCAGTATATATAAGCCAGGGAGAAACCTAAGATCATCAAAAGATAACACCCTACTTGTGACACCTGTAAAATCATACAAATCATATGGAGAGAGATTTTTCTCATATCTTGGTCGATTTAGGTGGAACAGATTACCCATGAAACTAAGACAAATAAAAACTCTTGATAGCTTCAAAAGACATCTTAAACATTTTCTGTTCCTACAGGCCTATCCTTCATAAGCTTTTAACGTTGTTTTTCATTATTGTTGTTCTGTTCCTATGTCTGGATGAAAATAGTCTGTGTGTGTGTGTGTGTGTGTGTGTGTGTGTGTGTGTGTGCATTAATATATATTGCATGGGAAGAAAGGAAGTAGTAAGAAAGGTTTTTGAAAAATGTAAAGCGCATTGAGCTACTTTTTTGGAAATGTGCTATATAAATGTTATATATTATTATTATTATTATTATTATTATTATTATTATTATTATTATTATTATTATTATTATTAATTCTCTCGGCAACAAGTTAATGTAATAGAAGCCTGCCAGATTGCGCATTTCCTGCAATCGGCATTATTCTGCTATGCCCCATGCATTCATTGCGGGTTGGTCGGCAGTACGTTTTTAACCTGTAGATGGATCAAAATCTGGCGAACTTTTTGTGCCAATTTCCTCCTTTCTATTATTCACTCTTTCCTTCTGTCTATCTTCGGATTTTTGCCACGACTGGAAATTCTGCGCGTTGATCAAGTAAATTGACTTTTGATCTTAGACAGAAAATAACTGTCAGAAAGAAACAATTTTTGCAAATTTGTCTAGATCTAGAGAAATTATCAATGCGAAGATTCTACGGCACGATAACGCGATATAAGGGCCACGATGAAAGAAATATATGCTAAGACTACTAAAATCAAGAATAATTCGAAGTGGTGTTCCAAAGTTGTGACAGGCGACATTCCGACGTGAAAACTGAGGAAAAATTAGGGTGTACGCTGGGCAGCTGGATTGTGAAGGTACATATCTATTCATTATTCCCAGGTTTGCCTTCTATCAATGGTGCGACGACAAATTAATTGAATTATAGTAGCAATGAAAGGGGAACCTGCTTTTAAGTATTGCCAGCTATGGAAAGATATGTAGGTGAAGAATTCAAACAAGACAAAATGTAGGTGAAGAAATAAATGTTATGGGTTGTAGGCAATCTCTTCAAACAGGCTCCCAAATGCCATTTTCACCCCCTAAAAGCACTAAATTTCAATTTCTGTGGGGGTTTCCCCACCGGGATCCTGTCCCTGGACCCTGCTGGGGGCCTCAGGGCAGACCCCCTGCAGAATTTTCCTTACTTTTCAGCTTCAGCTGGTGGAAGACTAAACAAAAAATGGTTATGGTTGTGTTACCATATATGGTTAATAACAAAAAAACAAAATACCTGACTTTCCTTTGGATTTGACAGTATGTGATCTTGAAATGACCTTTCGAAAAATATTTAGCTTTTTAAGAAATTATTAAATGTCTGTTTAAGTTTCCAACATATTTTCTCGACATTTTTATGCTGGTCAGTTTTTTTCAGATTTGGGTATAGATTAATTGAGAATCTGGCTGTGGCTGACCAGCTCAGCCCGTTTTTTGCCAACACTTTCATAATGTACAACACAGGCACATGAGATCTCAAAGTTTTAAAAAATTTATCGAAAGGCCATGCCACCTTCCCTGGCATCAGAGGTGTAAATACCTTGGGGGGGGGGGGGGGGGGGGGAGCCCAAGCCAAAGTTGTCTCTGGCTGCCTAAAAGAAGTCGAACCAGATAGCTCACCTATAGCCTTTTGACTCATGACTAACAAGTCTTCCTTATCACTTTTGTATCCCTATTATTGAGGATCAAAACATTTCACACTTGCCTAGGGGGCTCTCGTGGCCTAGAGGTTAAGGTGTTCGCCTCTCATTCAAATGTCTCGGGTTCGAATCCGGGTAGCGACCAAAAAATTTTTCTTCTCTAAATTTGTCTTCTTTCACCTCCTTTCCTACTCTCTGGCAATATTCTGTCGTCTGCTTTCGTCTCCTCTTTCTGCCCCCCACCCTTTCACCTCCTTTGCCCCCTCCTCTGGGCTCCTGATTCTTTCTGCAGCCTTTCTACTGCTACTCATTGGCTTCTTACTGCTGTCTTTCAGCCACACCCCTGATCTTCTGGTAGGAAAGATCTACACCAAGCCTTCTCGGACAAGGGCGAAAAATCTTGGAGGTCCCGTGTGCAAGTTGTGCACGTTAAAGATCCCTTGGTGGTCTAAAATGGATAAGAGTAGGCTTCGGCCGCCACCCGGGCAAAATTCAAAATTTCCTACCAACTGAAAAAGTTTGGTGTGTCTCGCGCGCTCATATGACCTTATGCAGTTGCGAGCGCCGTAAAAACACTTACAAAAACAAAAAAACAAAAAACACTTGCCAATCTATACAGTTTGTTACCAGATAGGTACCTGGATTTTGATAACAACATATGGCTTCCTGCAATGGTAGAGTAAAGAAATATACTGCATACACCAAATCAACTGCACTGTTCACTCAGTCTGAGGAGTTAGGGAAGGAGAAGAAAAAAGAGAAAGGTGACAGCTGCTTGTATTGTCAATTTGGCACAATTCTTAACTAACTCATGACTGTTTTTTTGTTTTTTTCTCCTTACTTGGTTTTCAGAATTCGTCTGGAAAATGCATCTTGGGCAGAATTACTGAATACTCTCGTAGAAAAGTGACAAATCCTCCTTGTTACAGTGGAGGTGTTTTGAAGCCAAAAGTCAAAACCAACGCGACCTGCGCTTGCACAACAGAAGACTATGAATGGTTTGTGAGAATTTTTTGCAGTCCTTTTTTTTTATAGCCCTACTGAAGAGCTCTTGGTTATGGATAATGTAAATTTCTGGAGGAAGAGAAAAGGGACCCTCTATAATTACTTGTAAAAATGTTAATAAAATATCTTCCACAGATTGCTGTTCGAAGGCTGGGGAAAGTTCGTTTTTCTCAAAATCATCATACATTCATTTCAGACATGGAGGTCTTTGTTAAAAATAGAAAAGGAGAAACAAATTACTGTGTTGTTGGTGTTGTGGAACCAGAGAGGCTAATTGGGGAATGTGTTTTAATGCTCAACCATACAAAATGATACATTTTTTTAAATGTTAAATTTTGTTTTAGTGAGGGCTTTGTGCTAAGTTTACAAAAATGAACCAGTGAGCTTCTCTTCTTTACCTGACTTTGATGATTTGTAATTTGTTGCAGTGATTTTGGATATGAAGAATCTGGAAATGAGTGCAAGAAGTCTTCTTGGTTCTTTGATGGCTATGTGGCATTTGAATGCAAGAAGGGAATGTACTCTGCTAGTCAAGGGTATGTCTTGGCAAGATTACTTGCATCTGATTCTGCTGCAGCCCACAGACCTGGGTGATTTTATACCTGCTTCTCTTTTGCAATCAATTAAAGCTTTTAAAAAAATGACTTTACTTGAATTTTAAGTGCTTGTTCTGTTATTTCCAGGACCACTGATTTCAGATTTACTATTGAAAAAAATATTTAAGCCAAAAAATATAGGTTCATGGTATCTCATCCCTTTATTAACTTAAAAAGTGTTGTTACTTTAAATTTTCAGTGTTATTTTAAGATATTTTGGGTTAATGTTTCATTAGCATTGTGTAGAGAATTACGTAAGTTCCCTGCCGTATAAGCTGGTCGTTACTTCATGCTTTTTCAGAGATGCCAACCAGTACGATTTTACGTATTTTAGTACGATTTTTTGCCGAAAATACGCGAATACGACTTTTCAGGAAAAAATAAACATCCTGGAATGCGAAAAATACGAGATTGAGTAAACCTATCTCAAGTCCCATCTTTTGTCAAAATAGTATCAGTATCGCAGAACTAGAATATTTGAAAACCAAGTCCGATGTGGTTAGCAAGTTTCTTTTTGCCGGTCGCGATCATGATATTATATTCGTTCAGCTTCTCCCGGTCCGGAGAGTACGTTTCACTTTCACGCGAATAGGCAGCTATGGCGGCAGGCGGAGGCGTATGTGACACCGAGGCTCGATCGGGAAAATCAAGATCTACTTTCGCTTTCGTTACCATTGAGTAGTTTGCAAGCAGTTGTCTAATAACGCAACTTTTGTGACATGCAGGTTGTGCAGTATAAACGCAAGGTCGCCGTGCAAATAAAATTTAATCAATGCTCGGACTCGCCTCTGTGCTGTCACTTGTGGAAAAAAAAGAAAAGAAAATACAAGCGTCGTCCGATTTTTAGATTGTCTGGCTCGCCATCGTGACCGGTCATTGAACCTGGGCGCATTCGTGTCATAAATAAATGCGGCATCGTGTGAGCAAAGACCGTCTTTGGTGTGAGTAACGGCCTTGCGAAGTATAGGACTACGGAATAGGGGAGGAGATTATTGATTTTTTGGGGGTTTAAGATATTATGGCGGAGGGTGTGAAGGCAACACCAGAGGACAAAAACTTGGAAGCACATTTCAACATTTTGATTAGAGCTTTCTGCAAAGCGCGCGTTGGTGCAGGCCGTGTGAGGAATCGGGACCCTTCAAACTTTGCAAGTCTATGTTATTGAAATAATGTGTTAGCGTTTCATTGGATGGATGATAGTAAATTATACCTAGCCTACAGTGTATGTTGTGGCTTTCTGTTCAAGACTGGTAGATTTTCAGTGTCACTACATCTTGCCCTACCACAGTTGTTACAACTCTCACAGTGCACGGGTCTACTTGAGTCATTCAAGTTATCGCTTTTCTCTGAGTTTGAGCAATAATTTGAGTCTGTCAGTTCATTATATGAATCATGACACCCAGACTAGTTCTTGGTTGTCGAAATTTTTGTTCTAGGCCTTTCCGAACTCTCAAAGCAGGATTTATTTTTTACATAATAATGAGAGGAAAATATTAGCGGTATAATAGACTGAAATATTTAAGTCAAACAAGACCCCAGTACAACATTGAACACTGACATGTTGTTGACTGGATACATGTATATTGTACGCGTGTGTGCTCCCTTTTTCGAGCCGGTGAGCCAGTAATTTTTGTTCGGTCGGTCGGTCGTGGGGAATACACATTTTCCCCTGAAAATACACATTTTCATATTTCCCAATACTCATTTCGGTTTTCTGTGGTTGGCATCTCTGCTTTTTTAAAGAGTGGATTTTCTTTAACCAGTTCCTTTCTCTCTTTTAAGATATCGCAAAATACCAGCAGACAGTTGCATTGAAGGTGCTGAGTTCAAGAAGAGATATGACAGAGTGAACAAAGAATGCCCAAAAGTCAGACCACTTGGTGTATCCCTGACCACGGAGACGATGAACGTTAGGGTCGGGATAGAGACTTCCTTTCACATGGACCAGAGGGGGGTGAGAGACTTTGTTCTGAAGTTCAGAATTTTCATGTCGTATTAATCATTAGACAAGATTGGTAGTGTTAAATTGTTATTTGCAAAGGCTGCTCTATGGCACCCACCAATGCAGTGCAACTTCTTGAAGTTATTATGTTAAATTGATTGTTATGCATGTCATTTAATCAAACTTTGTATGGGTAGCTGTACAAGTTTTCTTTACTCCTTCTGTTATTTTTTTTCTAATTAAATTAGGTTCATCATTTGTTCTTATATTCTGGTGGAATTAAAGCTGCAGAGCATAAAACTAAATTTTGATATAGAAAAAAATGCAAATGTCAGTAAATTTCCCTCCCACTTAAAAAATGTTAAGTCTTTTGATGGTTTATAGGTATGTATACACTCCTGTTTTCACAAATTATGTTTGTTCTCATTCTAGAAAACAAATTTGAGAAAGAAATTTACTGAATCAGGAAACTGACTTGAAGTAGTGTACAATAGAACCATGTCTATAAAGGTCTGCTTGTTGTTTACCACCTTTTAGGTTGTCCGTCATCTAGAGTTTAAATGTTTTGTCTTCTGTATTTGATATCTGCCTCTCTAGGGTTCAAAGACTGACACTACTTATACATGGAATTTTCAAGATGGCAGCAAACCCATACAGCGGAGTGATTTTACATCTGCTTCTGTGCAGTCCCACACATTTCCTAAGGTGGGACGGTACAATGTGTCTGTCAGCGCTGAGAACAGCAAGGGATCAAGCAACGCCACCTTGCTCATACATGTTCAAGGTGTGATGCTATGGGGTTTTTTTTCCATTTTTTTTTTTTTTGCTGTCCTGTAGCCTGTTTTTTTATTGTCATTATTTGTGGTGGTTGTTTGGTTGTCATTTTAGAATTCTTTGTTCACAATGACCTCTGGGTGGTTTGTAGACTACTAAATGTGTTCTGCTCTTTCTTCATTTTTTCATTTGCAATTCTGTGCCTTGTGAAATGAGACTGTTTTGTGCTGACTGATAACGGACTGTGTTTGTGCTGACTGATAACGGACTGCTTCCCAGCAACAACAACATCACAGCTTATTTTCCCTTCTCTTTTCGAGTGCTATAGGACTATGACTTTGTGAATGGGTTTCTCCTCATGTCGAACCAGAAAATCCTATGAGTGGTTGATAGGCTCATAGGAGGTTTGCTCTTTTTGCTTTTTGCTTTACATATGTCCTAATCTGTTTCTGGTGATAATAGTCATAGTTTTACTGTCTGTGAGCTATGTCTCAAAAAACAATTGGAAGTCTGCTTTTTGGTTTTAAAAAATGAATTTTAAAATTTTTTCATAAACATTGAAGTCCTTTCAATGGCTTTCATATTTTACTTTTTATTTGTATATTATTCCAAGAGCAAATTGACAATCTGCTAGTACTAGCACCATGGGCCGGCAAGATGGGCACACCTGTGAACTTCCAGGCATTGGCGTCTATGGGTTACAAGCAGGCAAAATCAGAGCACCAACACTATGTGTGGACTTTTGGTGATGAGGTAAGTCTAGCATTTTGCTTCCTTGTAAAACTTATTTGAGTTTTCTTGTACTCTCTGAAACTTAACTGCCGTTCCTGATACCATCGGTAACCTTTTTCCGTTTAAAGTTGTATTGGATTTAATTTATTTTTTAAAGGTATTTAAGTCACTTGTTCAGCACATGTCGACAATCTTGTATATTAATTAGGTTTGGCTTCTGTTAAACAAAGGAAAATCTGGATTTTCAGGCTAAAGTATAGAAATCATACTTAAGGTTATAGGCCCCTACTATTTTTTTTTCTTTCCTTACTTTGTTTTTCTTTGCTGACACTGTAAAACTGAATATCTGCCTTCACAGGAAGATGGTGACCATCCATTGTTGACGTGGAGTAGTAATGTCTTACATGTATTCAAGGTCGCCAGAACATACCAAGGAACAGTGGAGGCTGTTAATTCTATTAGCTCACTCCACAAACATTTCAAAGTTCGCATTTTTGGTAAGTGGCATCACGTAGAGAAAGCATACAAAGTTGAACTCAAGTTTGTAGTGTATGTAAAAATACCTAATTTTTGCTGAAATGTGGTTAGATGGGTTAAGTCTGTCCATGATTACGAGGCATTGTCCATCTACTGCAGAATGTAGCCCTGCAATAATAATCTCCATTCTGATCCATCTGCTGTTTCTTTGTGTCCAGGTTGTTTCTGTCCGCTCTCTGATGTCATCTTGTCACCTTCTTTCTGGTCTTTCTCCTGATCATTTTCCTGTTCTTGGTGTTCATTCAGGGCCTCCTTTTGACTGTCTGTTATCTTTCTTTCCCACATCCTACTTCTGACTTGTTCTTTGTATTTCCATCTACTTCCTGATGTGTTCCAAGTTCTCTGTGACTTCTTGTGGTTTTTTTCCCTATTCAAACAAGCGAAAGGTATATTTGAAAAAAATCTTTTCCCATGGTGTAGATGCTGCTGTCATCCTTCTCATTGACTTTAGTCCTGAAGTCAGTATGTATCAAGCCTTTCCGTATGTGAGTACGCTGTTCATGCACAGAGTACGTCAGGAAATTTCTGAGGTAAGTTTTCCATAAGACAAGCTTTTGATAATACTGATGTTGTAAAGAAAGCAAAGGAGTTATTTCCCCCAGATTCAGCAGTTCTGTATTTTAACTCACTGACTACTGGCCCCTTTCACCAGTCACTAGCGCTGAATATTTCAAAACACCACCACAACTCTCAGAATTAACCTATTGTAATTATTTTTTAACACAGTAAAGTTACTTTCAAGCTTAATCTAATACCAAAAAAAAAATTAAAGTTGTCTAATACTTTAATTTTTGTGATTTTAAACAAATTGGCATGAATTTGATTTTCCAAAACATTTCCAGAGATGTGACAGATAGAATGAAATTCACAACAATAACAAAAATAAAAGTTCAAAGTGTTCTGTTTTGATTTGTATGCATGTGTGAATGTTTGATGAAAATATAAAAGCAGGGCTGTGCGTTGATTCAGACCCATACAATGAATTACCTGAGACAGATGTAGGACATGAAGTTGTGATTTCGTTACGCGAACAACAACACCTGTACTAGTGCTAGATCTAGCCCTAAAACTACGACACATATCCAGGGTCCTAACTATCAGACACTTCATATTCTGAGTCACTAGAACTAGTAAAATGAACAGAAGTATTGAAAACAGCGAAATTATGTGATTATTGTTCATGCGACTTCCTCGGCCGTTACTTCGACGTGACTGTCAAATTACTATCAGCTGTATAGAAAAAACATGGCGCGAGTTCCGGTCAGTTCAACCCCAGTTGGGGTGACTGTCCTTCACCTTCATTAACTTTAAAAGTTACCACGCAACTTCCGCCAAACTCTGTAAGAAACTAAACAAGTGGCAAAACTAGCACGGGAGTCCATTCCCGTACATGTGACCGGAGCACAAGTTTCCGAACAAAATTGCATGTCCATCCTCCGGGGCATCCGTACCAGGATACCAGACGCCTGTCCGGTACCTATGACGGGAACCATAGTCAGTGAGTCAATATCAATATTCTCATAGGTGTTCTTTTTTAAAAATCTAATCAATGAATTTCTAGATGTGGTCTCTGTCTTTTTCTTTAAAAGTAAAAAATAGTTGGGATCACTTTATTAGAATTTCTACTGTTGATCCATTTGCCTGATCAATTTTGTGGGTGCGTCTGTCAGAATGTGAAGTTTTTCATAACATACTTTTTATCAAATTTCTAAGGATTCATCTTTCATAAGTAGTTTGCTATTTATATTTGTGCAGTTGGAGCTCTCTGTAAGAACTTATGCCACTTTTAAAGGCATGAGGATGTTCAGAATAAATTTTGGGAAAATGGCCATAAAATTTACTGTAATGAAGCTGCATGAAGAGTAACAGGAAAGATGTGCAGTTCTTCTCCCTTTTTCTGTCTCTGCAATATTCATACACACTAATTAACATACCGTCACCTTACAGTTTACAGACACGTGTTTGCATAAAAATTTGTATCCACTTTCAGCAATTTCAGATTTTAGTGAAATTTAGCTTCCCCATGTTCTCAGCATAATTTATAACAAAAAATAATAAATTCTCGATTACCATTTGACTAAGATCCTATAAAGATAAGATTTTGAAATGGTTTGCTAGAAATAGTTATTCTAAGACCCATTTTACCTGAACAAATAACTTTCAGCATCTTCAGACAGTTTTCTTAAACCACAGGCTATACATGTAGTAACAATGTAATGTCACTATTTCATTGTTTGTTTATTAGAATGGTTTTTCTTTCTACAGGCTCTAGGTGTCTCATTGCTGCGCATTGAATGTGTCTTTGAAGACAAATCTCCACATGCTGGACTCCTTTACATTTTTCCTTCATCTGATCAGGGAGATCAGACAATGCAGGAGGTATGGCAATGAAAGCTGGTTTTATTATATAAATAGAAGAGGAACATTACAAAAATGATAATCATGTGCTGTTGTGGTAAATGCTAAGCAAAGGGTTAGAGTTGAGACTGTTTTCTCATGAGAGATAATGATGATGCGATACTGCATTTACTTGACAAGCACTCTAGCTTAGTAGCTCATTTAAATTGTCTATTCACCACCAACTCCAAAGTCTGTGTAAGGCTACATTTAGAGATCCAAAGAATTGCTCAATTGGTAGGCCTACCTTTTTAAGCAAGATATCTCTTAGGACACTGATTTCATCATTTGTGTTATCTCATATTGGCTATTGCAACTCACTCCTTATAAACATACCAACAGAACTAATGAATAAACTGCAAAGACATCAGAACCAAGCTGTGAGAGTTGTTCTCAAAAGACCTGCAAGAGAGTACTCAACACCATTGCTTTTACAGCTACATTGGCTCCCTGTTAAAGCCTGTATTTATTCCAGTGGAATCCTGTTATAACGAGAGGGAGGGGACCGGTGCGAAATGTCTGTTATAGCAGGATTCTCGTTATTAGGGATCCAGTAATAAATTCAAGGGAAATAGTAAAGTAGGCCTAATCTATGAGTTTGGTGTTCTGTTTTCTCCTTTTTGTATTTCCCCTGATGATGATTTTGTTCAACCTGATCTCTAGGTCTTACTTGATCAAAAATCGAATCATGTTTCTTTCTCTAGCACTAGCAATGTTGACAAATCGGCTTTGGCGATCAGAAAGAAGGGGCTCTGGCTCTAGGCTAACTTGCCCACTGTGTTGTTCCTCACCCCACCACACCCTGTGATGCGTTGCGTCTGCTTGCGCACGTCACACAGTCACTCCATCTATCACAGCATTGTGACCTCTCCATCCCGCACCAGAGAAGGGAGAGGCACAGTATGCCTAGATAATCTAGACGAGGCTGGCCTATCATCCGATGCGTTCTGCTTGTCTACACATGCCACACCCTACCCACTCATTCGCTCCGGCCTTCATTGTTGGTTCGCGTGGGCTCTCCCGTTCTTTGTTTCGCTGGATCAGCAACAACGTTCTCAAATGGCGAGGTTTTATATGTTTAATTGGTCTGTGTGCTCTGCACAGCAGCAGCAATATTCCGCTATAACCGACTCGCGTGACTGTCTGATTGCGCAATAGCAGTATTTTGTTTACAAAGATAAAGAAGGGGAAAAAACGGGGTTTTAGAATAGTGTCTTTATAACAGACTTCTCGTTGTTTCAGGACTCGTTATAAGTGGATTCCACTGTACGAAGTTGCAGTAATATGCTATAAGCGATCTGGCACCACACTATCTTTGCATGATAATCTTCAGTAACACCTCAAATCTTCAGCACTTTGGTATGATTTATTCGTGTTGCAAGGGATGCGAATTCTTACTAAAAAACTAAGGCTGTCTGCTTTCTAGGATTTTTTTTCTTCTCTTCAGTATCATTCTTATGTTGAGGGAAAATTTTCTTTTCTTTGACAGCTCTCTGACAGAGTCAAGACCATGGTGAAGAACAAAGAGCTGAAGGTCAGCCTGTTTGGCAAACCTTACCCTGGTGTGGAACTTCTCTCTGCCTCTGACTGGACCAACTCTACAGGTGGCGTGTTTGCGGCTGTCCGTATGCTGTCTTTATTAGTCAGTTGAAACGTTGGGATGTAAACCCTTTGGACCTGAGGGCAGGCTATCATTACCCTTCCATATACCAAATGATCACCTCTGCATGCTGTGGTGTGAATCTTGCAGGTGTCCTTGGGGAGTTCAGAAGGGTGGGGACTGTGGGCTCAGTTTTAGCTCTCACAGCACCATGCTATTTGTAGCCTTCACTTCCCTCCAGTCACGGTAATAGTGGAGTCCTTGACTCCTCAGGCCCAGCCAGTGCTAATTGTGCTGTAAGTTTTTGCTGACATTATGTTTTTGCTGGAAGTTTTAGAAGACAATGTATAGAATAATTTCAGAGATATTTGGACAGATTATGGTAAATATACTCAACTGAGTTTGAGGCGGCCAGTGCCCTGTGAAGGAAGTATACGGGACTGGACTTGGGGGAATGAGAACTCTGGAAGGAAATATACATGACTGGGGTTGTAAGTGTTAGTTTAAGTAAGATTTGTTTGGTACTTGCAACACAGTTAGGTCTCAAGTGCTGAAGATCAGAGGTGTTACCTGAGAGAAACATACAAAGAAAAGGAGGAGAGATAATGATGATAGATGTTTGATAGAAAAAGAGCAGCAAACCACATCAAAGCATCCCCCCCCCCCCAAATCACCTGTGGGTTCAGGGATAGGGTCAGGGCTTGAACGGTTGGATGATGAGGGGGTAGGGAGAAAGCAGACGGATGTTCTAGTACAAATAGCTTATTGCTTATGTCTTTTATCTAACTGTCTGGGGTATATGCCAAGATGACTTCTTGCTTGGACACTTTAGCATAGCACTTTAGCTTTGTGGGCCTTCCTTTCCTTTATGGAATATTATCTTTAAGTTTCAGTGTCTGTGTAACTTAGTCTGCAACTCTTGTTATCCTTATCAAAGAAATTTTTCAAATTTTCACTCTGCAATAAGGCCTTAGACTAGAACCCTTCTACCTAGTGCCGTGTGGTAGTATATGAAGGCCTTCACAAGTTGTTCTATAATATTGCTTTTTTAACTTCCTTAGAGGAAGAGTTGTTGCAGGAATATATCTCAGTGATGTATTCTTTGTGTCTCCCCAGATGGCCCGAGCCCCCATGGTCATGGTCCCAATTTGAAGCCAGTGTACATTGCTGCTCCTATCTTGGTGTTGGCTGTCTTAGTCTCCACTTTGACCTTTTTTTATTGCCGCAGGTGAGTAGAGGACCTAAGCCCCTGGACAATCTTATCTTCAAAAACAGTATTTGTATATATATTTTTCCATTTTATTATTTTTTTTGCCCAATTTTCTTTTACCTCAGGGAAGGATCCTCACTTTGATATTACCTTTTATGTTTTCCTTCTTTGTAGTTACACTCATTGCATTTGTCATTGTTTGCTTCCTAACACAAGCTCAATCTTATGGTGATAATAATGCATTGTAACGTGATCTTATATATATATTTTTTTAAATAACAGGAAAAACCTGTTTTCATGTCCTTCCGTTGCTTGGTTTTGTATTATATACAAGTACATGGGTAAAGTCAAGGTTTTGCCATCAAAGATTATAGTTGTCTGTTATTAACCTTTCCCAGACGACAAAGAGCTGCTCGCCACTTCACTCTATTGTCTAGCCAAGATGATTCTGATGCTCTCCTTGACGATGATGATGAGGCTCCATTGGATCTCAACCTTGACCTTGGTGGGCGGGATACAGGACGTGATGACCAACTTTTAGATGGTGGTGAGTTGACTCTCTGACTGTTGATTATTCTGGTGTTAACCTCTCATTAGTTGGCATTGTTGCTGTATTTTAAATAAGATTTGAGCCACTGGATATTGAAATAATCACATGGAAAAAAAAGTTTGTTTTTGTTTGTGGTCCATAGTTTTGCCTCAGTGACCACTTGACCAATTGCAAGTTTTCACTCCGAAAAAAATGAATTTATGTTATGAAAGAGAATTTGCCAAAGTTAATTTGAGATAATAATGGTAAACAAAATAATTTACAATTGGAAGACAAATTCTTCAGATTGAATACACAAACAGTAATGCACAGCTCAAAACAATAGGACAGTAAACTGGTTCCAAATTCGACGAAAAATTGTAAATTTTGAATGACTTATGCTTGCTCATTTGCTGATAGACAGAAGAGAAAAAGGGTAAGGCCTAGAACTATAAGTTGTTCCTGTCATCCATCAAGCATGTTGAACGTCCCAGTATTAAGTGGTTGGAGAACAGATGTTATGATATTATTTTCTTCCTTGTTCCGCTGACTTCAACTGAAGCAAAGTAGACTGTATCAAGTATCCACTCAGTGATTTTCCAGTGTTTGTTCAATTTCTTTATTTTGCACTTTCTTCATCTTGTTCGAGAAAATCCTCTTTTTTCCTGTCTTTTCATATATCTTTTAAGCAGTGAAGGAATGCAGTGGAAGGAAAGTTTCACTATATACAATCGAACCTGCTCCAACAGTGACCTGTTGAAGACAAATCACCTGTACAAATGACCAACCCCCCCCCCCCCCCCCCCGCATTTTATCTAATTTTAATGGTATTGTCCAATACGTCCACCATTGTAAGACGATCACTGTCCTCCTTGACAGTGGACAATTTCGACAGTTATTGCACCAAATTACTCTGCGTTTCTATGGTTGTTGTGAAATGGCTTCATCTGCTTCCCTTTTCTGAAAATTTCTTTTTCCCCATGACATTAATGCTGTTTTGGTTCTTGTTTTTAATCCAGTAGTCCTTGGGCTCATTGCCATGTTCTTGAGGGTAAAAGTTTATAAGTTGCTCTGTTTTGCAGCAGTGGGCGTTGTCTTTGTTTGGGATAGGAGGAAAAAGTTATCAGAGTTCTTCTAAGTAGCAGTCTTGGGAAAGCAGACTTTGGACTGTGCTTGCAAAACTATGATAATGCAGACTCAGTTGTGGGTTTTTGCATTGATCCTGATCTAATAGTCCTCATAGGGCAGGGATGTTTGCCGCATTTAGAGGACCTTTATATACTATTTATTGCTACTATTTTCCTTCACCTCAGGTGGCAGTCACCTAGTTATGGTGACTGGAGGTGGAACAGCGGACAATGCTGAAACATGCTGAACTCAAGCTGCTGCTGCTGCATGTATTTTCTCCATGATGATCTGGGCTGACAGAGAGCACGGAGTGGATGTGACTGTGATACTGACTTTGATCTAGATTTGCACTCACATCATTCTCTCAAAGCTGAAAGTAAAATGTTTCCTTCTGTGATCAGATCAGATAAACTGGTTTTCAGATATTTTCTAAACAAACTTTTTGCCACCAGGTGCTGAATGAAAGGTTGTCTTGACCTTATTGGTTATATTGACTTGTGTTTCTGGTTTTTCTGATGTTTGGCAAACAACAAATTATCAAAGATCATTATGTCTTGTAAGGTTTATGGAGGTGCACTTGTGTTCACCCCATGTTCTTGCCAGCCCCCGTGAGGTTCGAAGTTTGACATTCCGTGCTTATTTACCTCTAAATGAAAGCCAAAGGGCTGTCCCACTCCTTATTTGGACTATTCTACTGCAGAAATGATCAAATGGGTTGTCACTGTCCTTATTATGTAATGGCCACAACCCTTTATAGTAAATTATAGATCCTTCACAGACTGATTTTGTCTTTTTTACCTGTTTTTATTTTCTATTCATCATTGATGTTGACATGTCATCTAAAGTTTTTATTTTTGCATTAAGTTATAGAGTTTCACATAGACATGCATAACTGCATAATCGGAACAGTTTTTTGTTGTTTAAATAGAGTATTTGCTTATCATTATTTATTCTAACCATTAAGGATTAAAGAGTTGACCCAAATCCTAGATTTTAATTCATTCGTAAAGTGTCCTGCCAATGCAAGGTCAGATTCATTCACTTTCCAGGCCATGTAAGTAAGTGGAATTAAGTCTTCTTTTTTTAACTCCATGATGCTCAGAAATGAACATTTTAAAGCTGGAATACTCTCTTGAAATTGACAATTGCTCAATCTAGATTGGTCTAAGTTTTTATAATTCCTGTTTTTTAGAAACTTTGAAAGATGTAACTAGGTCTAAGTGAATAATTAATTATCAGGTGGGTCAGATTGCACCCCAAGTTGTTTTTTTTAAAGGAAGAACTGGCATGTTCATTGCACAGGAGTTATTCCTCTCCTTCCTTATTACCTATTACCAGTGTTGAAGTTTGTTCTCAAATCAATGCACAATATTTGTAACTGGTTTCTTTTACACCAGGGTTCTATTTTCTGTATTTGGGAATTCATGGTTGTTTGTTGTTGGGTTTTTTAAGAGTTTGTCATCCAACTTTTGTTTTTAAGAATAGCTGGGCAACAAGTAAAGGTTTCAGTTTTATTTTAAAAATAAATATCACTCTGGCCTTTTATTATTACCATGATATTCCAAGTAAAACAAATTTTCACGACTATAATTATATAACAAAATAATAGTAAAATATGCATTTATGTGTCAACTTGGTTGTTATTTTCCAGTAATACTATGTATCATATTCTCCCTTTTAAAAGATAGCTCTGTCATATATTTATTATTATTATTATTATTATTATTATTATTATTATTATTATTATTATTATTATTATTATGTCTACATTGAAAATCTTTGGAACCAACATGGTGTCTTTAAGCAATAGACTTTGCCAATGACAATAAAATGACTCTAGATGTGGCTATGCAAGTACATTGTGTGTATGTTTGTACTTAGTCCCAAAACCCACAATAAACCCCAAATAACTTGATCCTCAAGAGATACGAGAATTTTTTTATGTTAAGCAGATTACATGTTAAGGGAAGCTGTGATGCATGGAATAAAAATAAAAAAGGGGGTTGGGGGTGGTGGAGATTGAGATAAATCTTTTTTTGGTAACAGGATTTTGTGTTAGTGTCAAACAAAGTCAACTGTTTTATTTTTGAGAAATACAGGATCTTTAAACATTTTGAACTGTAAAATTAAGATTAGGCAGTGTTTACTGAAAGAAAAATGCTGGGTTTCCGTAGAAAAGTGGGTCGTAGGTGCAGTGGAATTTTTTTGCATAAACTACCAAATTATCAGAGTATCTTTTGGTAAAGTCTATTGCCTTAAAGAACACATGTTGTCATGTTATATTCATGCTGGTTTTATACCTTGACCTTATTTTTGGATTTAGTCTCACTATTGTGGTGAGGTTAGAGGACTTGTGGACAAAAAGGTTGTGGTTCCAACTCCTGGCTGTGCTGGAGGACACCGTCGATGATTGTTTCTCTCTCCACTTGTGTGCTGACAGGGAAAGAGCATTACTGTCATCACCTGGAATAGAACAATGTGCTGTCCAGGTGGTCATCTTGTATCACATTGCACATGTATCGGTTTGGCTTTACATGGTGAAAGAATGCCAAAAGTAGATTTATTTGCCGAAATAAATTTTCTTTTGCTGCCGTTATTGTCGTAAATTTGGAGCAAATGTTGACAATGTGTGGGCTACAGTAATCTTTGAAATGAGTAATGGAAGTGATGGTGAAGAACAGCAAAAACCCACGCCATGAGGGATTTTTTTTTTTTTCATGGGCCCATGTTACTTTGATATAACCTCAATACTTTAATTGCTTATTTGGACTGCGTGTTCTCATTTTTGCCAATGCAACTGTGGTAAACTGCCTGTTAGACTTATGTCTCTATTAAAGTTCATGAATATTCTAGGCTTGCAGTGTGGTGCAGTGGAACTTGGATTCAACGTGGTTGCCTGGCCTGACCTAAAATCTCGTTGTATCCGAGTGTTCGTTATAGCAAACATGATGTTTTGTGTAGATAATTACAGGCAAGTGATGTATAAAGTGGTGTCTAAAATGATTGCATGCTATGAGCTGTGCAAAAAAAAAGACTGATTCGTTCAAGTACACTCCTGTGTCATTTTATTGTTTGCCAAAAAGTTGTGTTGCTGTGAAGAGCCTAGCCTAGCACACGGCAACTTTAGATTCCATAGACCAGCGCACAATTCATTACGTAGATCTACGCCAAGACTAGCTTATCATTGAAATAATGATCAGTTGCCAGTGGGAAAAAACTCGTTTGTATCTGCGATATTCCACGCCCTGACCGCTGGTGCTCCCGGACATGCACACACTGTCACTCGTGTGCAGGGCGCTCATCCAACACACGCGTGTCAACAACGCATGTGTTGGTATGAAAGAAGGCCGCTGATTGGTCGCATGCAATCGGCTAAGTGAATAATGGTTCACGATGCAGGTGCAATGGATGGTTTCTGGGAATAGATAAAGTTTGTTGTGGGAGAAAAATGAGCGAAGCCACGTCTGCGGGGGCTGTTCACCCTGGAAGCGACCTTGTTGAATCCGAGCTTGCTGATTTAAGTGCTCGTTGAATCCGGGTTATTTTTGTTAATTTTAAAGAAGAAAAAACCCCCAGGGAATCCATCTTCTCTCGTTGAATCCGAGCTTGTTGAATCCGAGTTCCACTGTACCTGTATCCTGGTCCCCTGTTTTTTAATCTAATTAATAAATTATAACAGATTTAGTGCTCACAGAATCGATTTCATGTGTGCTAACCTGCAATCACTTTGCATTTTGTGCCATTTAGATAGGTATTAAAATGAAAGTCAAGTGAAATAACTCGAAAGATCCAAAAAAATTTAGGCCTGTTTGTTTCACAGTACAAATGTACCCTCACTGGACTAATCATGCAATCGATACTATGACACCCCCTCTTTTACACTTTAACAAACAGTACTGTTACTGTATACGTATTATAGTAATATCTCTCAAGCTCCATGTCCTGAGCGTTGCCAGTCGTCTGTATGACAAATGCCACCAGTGCTTTTCAAAACAGTCCCATTAATGGAAAATTGCTAGGATTTTAGTTTCAAACTTCTTTTCAATCTTTTATAGGGAGATCCATTTGGATCAAAATTTTAAAAACTATTTGAGACTATCTTTCGCGTATTATAAGTCTAGATACTGTAGGAAGCTTTCATGATGGTGCCAGCCTAACTTTTTTTAAAGATGCCTGTAAAGAAATAAAAAATTAACAAGTGTGTGCAATCAGCATTTTGCCATTTCTACTCAAATTACATTTATTCGTAGTTTAAGTAAACCAGTATTTTTCTTACCTTTTGTATCAGAAGTTTTTTTAGTAGTTTGTTTTTGTACTTGTTTAGCTCATAAAACCATTGTTTTTTAAAGGTTACCTTTTTATTCCAATTCATAAATGTAACAGAAAAATGCGCTTGTGATATGATCTTTTAAATTCATGTTTATTTAGATCCTAGTTTAAGAAGCACAAATAAAATTAAAACCCCCTGTTTGCTTCTACTTTTATTTTGGGCTTCGTTGTAATTCTTAAAATGCATCCTCAGTCAAAGTACTGTTTCCTGACATGGTTGCCTATTAGCTACATTGTATCAGAGTATGTTCTTTCAAGTTATAACCCCCCCCCCCCTAAAAAAATTGTGTTCAAGCCTATTCTTCACACAGTGATGATGACCGATACGTAGTGCTTTGAAAATCTAAATAAAGCAACTCACTAAATTGCCAAGTCGCAGTCTTGTGGATTATGCAAGAACTATGGGGCCTATTTGACAAACAAAAAATTGTGTATGTTAGATCTAACCGAAAGGGAGTAATTGCTGGGCGGGGTATGACTCATCGCGGGCAGTATTGCATACAGACGTATCTCAAAGGCCGCCAAAAATGACTTACGTCCGTATGCAATACTGCCTGCGTCATGTGCTTTGCGTTGACATAAAACCACTACTAAATCAAAGAATTATAAGATTGTTTGGGACGGAAATCACTTCTGTAGTTCTCTGCAGCAGATGCGATTGTAATAGGCGTACTCTTCAAGTGTATTTGAACTGTTCAGCACTTGGTTTGTTTGAAAGGGAAGAAATGATCATCCTTCCTCTCTCATTAGCTTTTGTAGAAATTTTGATATGTTACAATGCATTACTACATGTATTAGAACAATCTTTGACTTGAATGAGTATCTAAATCTATACATTGCACATATGTGTGTGCGTAATTAATATAGTGTATCATGTACTCAGAAAATTGATGCCATAATGAATGTCATGTTTATCTGTTGCCATTACTTTTACCTACTGATGTAGGGATGTACATAGCAAAACTTGTGTCAGATACTGCTAGTGGTCAACATGGTTGTTCACGAGAGGATGGACTAAGACTGAGACCAATAGTCGAGCCTGCCCTGATGGCCACCTGTCTGTCCAAGACAACCACCTGAACAAACAATATGTGGCACGACATGGCGGAATCAGGCGCTCGTCAAATTTTGGGCATATGTGGTTATTGGTATCATCTTCAAGTCAGTCCATTTGCCTTGTTATTGGTGAAAAAAATATCGATTTATGTTGAATAGAAGTCGAAATATTTTTTATTGAAGGAGGTGAGGATCGCCTGCTTTAAGAGGTAAAATTAGTGAGAAAATGGCTGCTAAAGTTTGCTGCTAGCTTGAGAGTCCTTAGAAACTGGAAATGTACTTTTTTGGTGTCTTTAATCAATATTTTTCAGTAAAATCCACATGTAAATGTGTTTTTAAAAGGATATGCAGGGTGTTGAGCCAAAGAAAGACAATTGCCCAACAGCCAAGACAACCTGTCCAACTTGGCACAACAGCTACAGTGTATATTTTTAGTAACCATCCAACAGCCCAAAAAATCTGTACAAGTAGAAGACAACAGTGAAAATCCCAACAATACTTAAAACCTCCCCAATTCCTTTCCACCATCCCTCCAAAAGAAAAGCATATTTTTATGGACCTTACAGCAGTCCTAAACTTGCAGCTGCCTCCAGTTGGGACCCCTGAAGGAAATGTTTTTCTTCAGTTTCATCAGTCCTGACCAAGACATCCACCTGTCTTAGACAACCCCTTTACTCCTGGACAATGGGTAGCCGTCTTGGACAATTTCGACTGTTCTTTCATGGGAAATATTCCGAGTTCTATGATTTGCCTCGAAAGTTATCAGTTTCGTTATCGAGACTCATAATATTGAAATTATGAAAATGAAGTTGTTGTTTTTTTTCTTTTTTCAGCAAAATCTTTCATGATATACATTTAGATCTAATGTATAATGTGATGCAGATATTGTGATTGTGTGCCGTTAACTTTTTCTGTTATCTACTAACTTTTCTTATTTTAATACTGGACTGGTATTTTTTTTAATGTATATCATGTGGGACAATTGTTGCAGTCCTGATATTCCAAGTGCAAGTTGCCTTGAACTTGAATGAGAATATTGAGGAAAATGTGAATGTATTGCACATGATAAAGGTTCAGAGACTTTGCATCCCAATGTTATTCAAAGTTATTGTTATGAGAATCTCTTTTTTAAGATCATATGTTAGGAAAAACACCTTGAAATGTGAATATTGTACTCAGATTTGACCTTTCAGGTTTCATAGTTTTGTTTCCCAGAGTCCTGCAACCAGTATCAAGACCCATGATATTACTTAGTATTATATTAGTGGAGTGATGAAGATAAAATACTTTTCTTTGGGGCTTTTGTTTTTTTAGGCAATTTTCTTCATGTCACATACAGAATACATGAATTTAGATATTGGATAATACAATGTGATCATACAAATGTTGTGAAACATTTTTTTAACGTGCAGTGTTTGCGCTGTTTGCTTTTTCAACTGCCTGCCCTTTCTTTTTGAATTTGGTAAATGTACACATGAATTGTATTCATCTGTATATATATGGGGAAATTGTAATCCTGGTATTCCAAATTCATTTTGCCATGAGAGGTATTGAGATGATAAACCCCTATGTATTGCACATGGTGTATGTGACTTGTTCCCAAATGTTATAAGAATCTCTTTTGTAAGGTACCGGAATGGAAGAAAAATTATTAAATGACCATACATGGATTCAACTTTTCCAGCTTTTCTTTTTTCAACATGTTGGAGCGGTGAATTACTGACTGAAATGAAAACAGAAGTTCCGAAGACACAGTCTCTGGTTTATTCTACATTTGTTAACAATCTTTGGCATAACTTATATATTTACTTTTGTTGTATCCTTGCTCACTAGATCACTATCATCAGAGAATACATGATGGATAATCTTAATCCTGTGTATTTCTGTTGGATGTCATGTTTTCTTTAGATGAAATTAAATTCTTTGGAAGTCCAATCAGCCTCTCCCTCGAGTTTTTTTCATTTGCCATTTGTACAAACACAAAATTTTTGCTTTTTTTTTTTCATCGCTTCTTAATCTGTGGTATCAGCAGTTGCATGTAGATGATGTACTTGAGAAATATTTTGATTTTGTCAAAAAATTCAAATTCTAAATGTTTGAAGAAAAAAAGAAAAGAAAAGAGACATAATGTGGGTGCAATTTTTTTAATGAAAAGTTTGTTCTCTTGGTACTCCTAATTTTGCTTTCTGGACTATTAACAGTTGAACAGCTTGCCTACCATTTATCTTAATTGTTGTATGGAATATGTTCTTTCTGCTTTAAGAGGCCTTAAATTCCAGCTCTGTATCTACACTACCTTATTATGTTATGACACAAAATGAAAAGACACTTTTTAGTTTACTCTGAGTTCTAGTCTTTTGGCCTATCGAATAGCAAAGAATTTACAGGATTTTGTCAGCTGCTCTTTGTCGCTGTATAGAGTATTTCTGACATCTGGGGGGTAGGTAGGCACTACGCAGGTCACTAAATGATATATGACTGAAGAACTTAAAGCAATTGTAGTCAAAATAAAAGCATTGCTCATACACGTGTCATCATCATCTGGTGCTTTGCCGACTGGCGTGGGCGATCATGGACCTCCACCTCAATCAGTCTTGCTTTGCAGCGATGGTTCATTGTGTGTTGATCCTTGACGTTCTTGGGAAAAAATACAGCAGTGGTTTCCCCTTGCTTTCTGCTTGATTTTTGTACAGTTTACTCCACTCCCCTTTGTCCAAAAGGACTCGCCCCACAAGGCAGTAGGGGTAGGTGGCAGGTTTCGGCGCCTCCCTCTCGCCAGACAGTCCCTTTACTGAGCACATGAGGCATCTCACACATGTACTCGTAATTATATCACACCAGCTTCAGTGACACAGCAATGGGCACTTCACTGAGGTCACAGAAAACCTGCATTTGATTTCCATGTAGGGATCATTTCATGGAGCATGTCGGTCTTAACAGGAACATTGTATCCTCTGTGCAGTTTGGCTCTGAGACAGGGTCAGTCATAGCCCACCTACTAAATAAATTACCAAAATTGTGTTGACGGGGGCGTAAAATACTTTTTGAAAAGTAGATGTTAAGAATGCCATTGAATTTCTCTAGCTCTTTGCAATTCATTTGATCCGTGTGATATGTTCAGACTTCGTTAATATATGTAATATTTGAGCATAGCTCATAGATGATGTCCAGATGATCAAAGATAATTCTTCTCAAATTTGGTGCAGATCTGCGCAAACTTGGAGAAGCTTTTACATGAACAGTGCAGCCTCTCTATAACGACATCGTCGGGATCAGAAAAAAATGTTGTTAGATAGAGGCAACAAAAAAATGCAATGATACGACGTGTGGGCCAATAAATTAGATTAGTTCCCCTATTCACAACACAAAGGGTTTTTCAAGTTCAAGCTTACTCCAAGGTAGCCCATGCGCTGCTTTCTCTCCTTTCTTTTTGAAGTCTGTTTATAAACAGAGACATCGTGATGATTTTTTTGTGATTAGGGATCAGAGATACTTATAACTTATAGTTATATCGGGTCGATAGCGCTGTCTCTTATACTCGACACCAGGACCCGAGGGGAGTGAATATCATTGGTCAGCTAGTCACGCATTTTCACTGGTCGGAAAACAAGCGTTTTTATTGGCTTAGTAGTAATGGGATTTTACTAGTCGGAAAGCGTTTTCACTGGACCAGAAATTTCGTCTTCACGGTCAATTTCAAGTTGCCGATTACCACCATACATGTATCGATGTCGCTATGCATGGTTTTTACTTTTACAAAAATTACGTCTTTATAATTTATAGTGAGTTTTTTAAAATTGCTAATGATATATTTATCTATAAGGTAAAAATCGGGACCTGGGCACCATGTCGCTATATCGAAGGTCGTTGTCGAGAGGCTGCTCTAGGCTGTAATTATTTTCTCGCAGTCATCGAGTCTGGGACTGTAGGTGTCTGAAGTATCTTTCTCATTTCCGTTCACTCTTGTATCTGTGCCCAATGTAGTGGGCTCCCTAACTGCACCCCCACTGCAAATTTTAGTAGGAACATGCCACTTGGCACACAAGTACCTTGAATAAAACTAAAAATTTTGATAAACGGACACAAGCTCTACCTGCATCATTTCACACTAATTTGCATAAATTAAAAATGGCCGCAATTGAAAAATCAAGCAAAATGAAAATAACTCTAAATTATCATACACATCTTCGATTTCCGCGTAAGCCCAAGTCATGCAGGTCTTTCAGAATACCATGTTTCCATGTGGTGTTGAATGCTTTTTCTAAGTAAAAAAAAAATAGCCACAAGGTGCTCTTTTCGAATGAAAGCTTCCCGAATGAAAGTTTCAAGTCGGACGAGATGGTCAATAGTAGAGCGATTTTTGCGAAAACCGCATTGAAAATTGGATAAGGAGTTTGAGGTTTCGAGAAACCACATTAGACGTTTGTTAATAAGTTTTTCCATAAGTTTACAGAAACAGTTTGTAAGGGCTATGGGACGGTACTTTGAAGGGTTAGAGTGATCTTTTCCTGGTTTTGGGATTGGTATAACAGTGGCAAGACGCCAACTGTTCGGAAATTGTTGAGAATGCCAGAGTTCATTGTAAATATCAAGGAGTAATAGGAGGTTTCGTCTGGAAGACGTTTGATGATTTCGTTGTGTATTTGATCAGGGCCTGGAGCTGTGTTTGATAGTTCTGCAATATTACATTTTAATTCGTTAAGAGAAAAGCTGCAATTATAGTGTTCTTCATTTGAAGAGGTAAAATCAACAGTTGTCTTTTCAGAAGACATTTTTACTTTTTTGAATTCAGGGTTGTAATTGTGGGTAGAGGAATTTCCGGAGAGAGTTGATGCTATACAGTCAGCAACTGTTTTTTCGGTTTCTACGAAGGAGTTATTCGGTTTAAGGATGTGTTTGATTGTGTCTTTTTTAGTACCTTTTAATTTCTTTATCATCTTCCAGACTTTGTGCATTGGTGTGTTGTTGATTTTTGAGACATAATTTCGAAAAAATGTTTTCTTGGCTGTTCTGATTTTTCTGCGTGCTTGGGCTCGCGCAATTTTGAAATTAATGAGGTCTTCGTTAGTTTTAGAGTTGACGAACTTCCTGAGAGCTGATTTTTTGGCCGCAACAGCTTTTTGGCAGTCTTCAGTGAACCAACATTTATTTCTTCGGGGTTTGACGGATAATTTTGGTATGTGTTTTTGAACGATCTCGAGAAGGGTTTCATGAAATCGTTCAAAAGTTTGTGTTTGAGATGGATTGAGTTTCTCCAGACATTCCACTTGACTTGACCTTTTCACTGACCAAAGTGTGCCAAAATGGTAGCCTAGATTTTGCCCCTCCATGAAGGAAAAATCTGGCCCTCATTCAAACCATCGGGATTGAGCAAAATTTTGCGTATCGTGCTTTGTTCTTACAATATTCATTATGATATAATATATAAGTTGTACACTGAGACAAAACTGTACTAAATGAGAAAGGTGCACCATTTATGAAAGTGGAACGAACTCAGTTGCCTGAAAAGGGTGTCCCCCGGTAGTTTGAGCATGTGTGGCCTAAATAAGCTAAACCCCCCTCCCTTACCTTATTTAAGCTATATGTGGCCTAAATAAGCACTCCTATATATTACAATGATAAGCTAGTCTTGACATAGATCTCTACGTAATGAATTATGCGCTGGTCTATGGAATGAAAAGTTGGCGTATGCTAGGCTCTACACAGCAGCACAACTTTTTGGCAAACAATGGACGACACAGGCATTCATTTGAACTGATTGGTCTTTTTCTTTTGGCACAGTTCATAATATGCAGGCATTTCAGGCAGCACCAATTGTTACTTCTCTATAAATTACTTGCTCAGTGCCTGTAATTAAATCTACACAAAACCTTATGTTTGCTATAAACGAACACTCGGATTCAACGAGATTTTAGTTCAGGCCCGGTGACCTCGTTGAATCGAGTCCCACTGTAAAGAGTTCAGCTCAGAACCCTCAGGGCACATTATTTGTTCAGTGGAGTTCCCTTGAAATCCCTGGTCTAGATTTGGGCTCCATACAGCTAACGATTCATTTTACAGAACCTGAAACCAAAACATGGACACCGTCGGTTTTTCTGCCTCGATAATGATTAAATGAAGTAAGCATAATGGATGAGATCAATCTCATTTGTCCACAGAACCCAACTGCAACTGCTAAGCCGAGAGCCAGTGGAGGAATAGGCAGGTAAAAAGGTGAACTGCTGCAAAGAGAGCAATAAAAAAAGTGACAAGCAGTCTCATCATGCATTGTGCCTCAACCCTAAATGATGTAAAGTGAACTCATTTATCAGTATCACTGTAATTTATAGCTGTTCCAAGACAATAGGCATCAGGTTTCTTTAAGCTTTAGAATGTCCTGGGTCAAAAGTACTCATAGGTGCTGCTGGCGCAAAACACTAAACTTGGATTCAACTTAGTTGTTTCTGGGGATACACAAGTTGTGTGAGAACAGAGGTAAACCTATACTCAAAGTTTCACCTGTCAACTCTACATCAACAAATAGGTACTTTCACTTTCAGCTATCACACTGTGATAGAACAAACACTGCCAACTGTTATATCATGTATGTGCAACCTCGTGGTTATGTGGTCACAGAGCTGAATAATAATACAAATAAAGAGTTCAGCTCAGAACCCTCACAAGCACATTATTTTTAATGGGTCTACATCTGACCTAACCGTCTTGGCCTTTGTCCTACAGCAGCACTCCTTTAGCTGATGCAAGTTTAAAAATCTACTCTCAGACAAATATTCCTAAAAAAAGAAGCAGAGATTCATGTATGAGAAAGGTAGAGGCTTTGATTTAGTTTCAGTAGAGGTTTTACGGCGCTCGCAACTGCAAGGTCATATGAGCGCCAGAAGATTAGAGGTGTTACAAGAGAGTAACAAACATAAAAAAGAACAAGGGGAGATAAGGACGATAGATGTTTGATAGGAAAGAAGGAGCAAACCGCACCAGAGCACCCGCCAACCACCCACAAGGCTTTGATGTTCTGAGCATTGGGAGAAGAGATTCCGTTTCAAGCCAGAGGCCAGAGTATGCCAAGTGGACTCCGTACATCATGTATACAGAGGACAGGTGTTCATTTTAAAACTTTTGTACACAACTGAGAATGTTGTTACAAAACTATGGTCTGGCTTCAAACCCTGAACCTATTCAGAAAATGTAAGACAAAATCTTAGAACCAATCACAAAACACAATACAGTGGAATCCTGTTATAACGAGAGGGAGGGGACCGAAGCAAAATGTCCGTTATAGCAGGATTCTCGCTATAAGGGATCCAGTAATAAATTCAAGGGAAACTGTAAAGTAGGCCTAATCTATGAGTTTATAGTGTTCTGTTTTTCCTTTTGCTATCTCCCCTGATGATGATTTTGTTTCAACATGACCTCAGGTTTGTTTCTCTAGCGCTAGATCTAGCAATGTGGACTGACAGCTCGGCGATCAGAAAGAAAGGGCTCTGGGCTAACTCGCCCGCTGTGTTTCCCCCCCACCCTGTGGTGCATTCTGTCTGCTTGCGCACGTCACACATTCGCTCCATCCATCACATTGCTGTGACCTCTTCATCCCCGCATCAAAGAAGTGAGAGGCATGGTAGGCCTTGATAATCTAAACTGGCCTATCACGCGGTGCGTTCTGCTTGTCTGCGCATGCCACGCCCTCCCTACTCAGTTGCTCCGGCATTGTTGACGCACATGGGCTCTCCTATTCTTTGTTTCGCAAGATCAGCAACAAGTTTCTCAACTGGCGAGGTCTTTTATTATGTACAATTGGCCTATGTTCCGCTATAACCGACTCGCAGTGTGTCTAATAGCGCTATAGCAGTATTTTATTTACAAAGGTAAAGAGGAGAAAAAAACGGGGTTTTAGAATACAGTGGAAACCATATATAACAGGCCTGGTAATAACAGGGTTTTTTAAAATCCCCGTTTTTTCCTACTCTTTGTCTCTATTAAAAGTTATCGGCAATAACAGGGCCTCATCGGAGCCCAACCGGTTATAGCAGGGACCAAGGCTCGTCAACAATGAGTAAAAAGTAAGAGAGAGTGAGAGAGAGAGAGTAACGCAGTGATGGAGCAAGCCCACGCAAGCCATGCCACTGCAAGCACACGCAGCGTGTGAAGGGAGAGAGGGCTGCAGTGTGCTGCAGACCCAGATCTAGCCAGAAACCTAGCAACACGCACGCGTAATGTGTCACCAACGATGTCAAGCGCGAGAGAAAATGCCTTTCAATTGACAAAAATACGAAGTAATCCAGGCTGTTGACAAAAAGCAATCTCCACTGGAAGAGATTTGTCGTCAGTCCGACATTCCACAAGGGTCGATTCACACCATTATCAAGGATAGAGAGAAGATAGTGGAAGCATACTTCAATGAAAAGTTTGCTCTGGATCGAAAGAAGATGAGACTACCCTTTGCAGATGCCCTGGACCAAGCTCTTCTGATGTGGTGTAAGGAGGCAAGGAGAAAATTGGTGCCAAAACCTCTGTTCGTGGGTACCTGTGGCAAGGGAAACTACCAATGAATAAGTACAGCTGGATTAGTCCACAAATGCTCACTTTCTTTTGCATTTCTGATTTAACAGGGATCGGATATAACAGGACATTTTCTCTACTCCCACCATCCCTGTTATATCAGGTTTCCACTGTAGTGCCTTTATAACAGACCTCGTTTTTTCCGAACTCGTTATAAGTGGACTCCACTGTATACATACATTTCTCTTTCCCAATGTATGCATTATGCAGAATGTACTGTGCACAAAGTAAAACAATAACCAGCGTATAAGTTGTAACTTCATTTATTCAATACACATTCCAACTAACTCTCCATGGTCTCTTCTGTGTATTTTCCCTTGTCTGCCATTGCCTTGGCGCGGCTCATTGCCTTCCTCTCCAGGATCTTCTTGCGGTCCTTGTCGAGCTTCAATTTCACAATGACGGTCTGTACAAAAAGAAACAAGTGAGGTCAGTTTCACAAAAAGAATCAGGGAATAAAAAAACCAAACCTAGTGGATAAGAATAGCCATGAGGACATTTGTAAACGTCCATGTCTCTAGACCGGTAAGGTGAAAGCCCACAACATCAGGACTCCACACCAACTGCCCAGATGTCAATGTACCCCTCTTACACTGACTCTCTGCCCCATAATGAACAGGAATCAAACCATAAAGGGGACTTGGAACTCCAGGACACAATACGCTAAACGAATAAGTGCAAGTCTTGTCCTGCGATCATCACTTGGGTGATTCAAATCTGTGAACAACCCAATATCAGACCTACTAAGGACATGCATAATTAATTTACAAATAATATTTCCTATCCAATCTAAAGCAATAATATAAATAATTTGCCAGAGACCATCTTGGAAAGTCCAGTTCTTTGGGTGGGTGGGGC
>NW_004797295.1:1629038-1631186 GCF_000002075.1 Aplysia californica | reverse complement strand
GGAGGGGGGGGAGAGGAGAAATACTGTTTCACAATGCCCTCTTTCATTGAAACCAACAACGCAAGTGTGATCACTTTTATCCTATCCTCTGGGCACAAAATGCACACCTAAACATGCAGCAGTGTACAGTCAACCCTTGATATACCCCCAGCCCCACTTACTGCCAGGTTTTGCCAATATATGAAAAGGAAGACCAATACAAACATAGCATTTACACTTTTTCCCCACCACCCGCCAACTGTCTAAGTTGCATGGTCCTAATGTAAATCTGCCCAGCTATACTGCCAGCAAACCAAACGCGGAGCACAACACCCACTAGGTGGCTGCTTGATAATCCCTTTCCCCACACGTCTTTGCAAATTCGGCCAATTTTTAACATCTGTCACTGATTGGAAATGATTACAAAAATGTTATCATTTTTAGGCGTTAGCCAATATTTCTAAAAGGAAATTGGAATTAAATCTTAAAGTTGCCAAGAGAGACTTCAAATTCAAAGGAACTGCACTATCTCAGCCTGTCAGATGAGTATTAAGTAATTTTTAAAAAAACCACACATTAAAAATTACCCAAACAACCCTGTATGTCCTCGGGGTCCTTGACACATTACCCTAAGTTCTGATCCAACAGAAATGTGCAATTTGTTTATTTGAGCATTTAAACAATTCTAAGATGAATAAAGGCAGACCACTGAGGACTACATCAAAATTCCATGAAAATTTATTGCTACTGGTGAACAACCCCAATAGAATTAGCATTGGAATGCACAGGAAAAATCTTTTAAGCCAGAAACATAAAAAACCCTTACAATCCTTGACTTTTTACTTATAATTAGTAATAAAATGAACTAAAAATAACTCTTTGATTCTAGACAAAAGCAATTCTACACTTTCTTAACACTTTGCAGTCACACAGCCAGCAGTACAAAACACCCCATTTGGTCACCCAGACAGGAAAATGACTGCAACAGACTCCTCCTCTGTGCCAGGCGACCGGACAGTGTTAAAGTATAAAAAATTTTAAACTTTGTTAAAATATTCTGACATGTTGGGGAAGATCACAGTATAAAGATTTTTAAACTTTGTTAAAACATTCTGACATGTTGGGGAAGATCACGGCCTCACAATCTTCAGATTAAAAATAGACACAAAACAGTTATAGATGTAGCCGTCACCTATCGAGATGCTATGACAGTGATGAAGGACACAGACCAAAGTAAAATATCAAGCCTAACTGAACACTGAACAATCATAAATATCAATGTCTCTAGACCGGTAAGGTAAAAGCCCACAACATCAGGACTCCACACCATCTGCCCAGAAGTCAATGTACCCCTCTTACACTGACTCTCTGCCCCATAATGAACAGGAATCAAACCATAAAGGGGACTTGGAACTCCAAGGCACAGTTCACTAAACAAATGAGCGCAAGTGTTGTCATGCTATCATCACTTGGGTGATTCAAATCTGTGAATAACTCAATATCAGACCTTGTAAGGACCTGCATAATTAATTTGCACTGTGTTTTCCATCCAATCTAAAGCAATAATATAAATACAGAGACCATCTTGGAATGTCCAGTCCTTTGGTTATTTTTCTTTTTGGGTACTGATTCACCAACGCCTTCTTTCTCTGAAACCAACAAACCAAGTGTGACTACCTTTACCCTATCCTCTGTGCATCAAGTGCACCCCTCAGCATGCAGCAGTGTACAGTCAAACCCCGATATACCCCCAGCCCCACTTACCGCCAGGCTTTTCCAAAACGCCTTTTCACCACCACCCGCCAACTGTCTGAGTTGCACAATCCTTATTAAACTAATGTTAATTGGCCTCTCTATACTGCCAGCAAATTGGTACACCACACATGGAGCACGGCACCCACTCTGTGGCTGCTTGATAATCTCTTTCCCACACATCTTTGCAAATCGAGCCTATTTCAAACGTTTGCCATCGATTTGCTACGACCATGAAAATGCTATCATTTTATGGCTTTGGCCAATATTTTTAAAAGGAAATTGGAATTAAATTTTAAAGTTGCCCGGAGAAACTTCAAAGGTGTTGCACTACCTCACCTTGACTTCTGACCCAACAGAAATGTGCAATTTGAATTTACATAAAGTTCAGCCGGAGACGTACATGTAATTGCCCCC
>NW_004797295.1:1624963-1628403 GCF_000002075.1 Aplysia californica | reverse complement strand
CACATCGTATGGCAATCACGCAAGACAGATCAAGAGGAGTTAAAGACTGGCCACAAATTTGTCCTATCCCTACCAGTATACCACTGGTCAAGATGGCAATCAGCGCTAACCTATTATACTGCAAATTTCATGCTCGTCCCAAGGTAGTCGGTATAACGGAGTTTGACTGAAGCACACCATAGAAGTAACGCTAACATCACAAAGAAAGCATCTTTTTGGAAACTGGTCGATCTTTTTCTTTTAAAACTAGTCACTTGAGCATTTAAACAATTTTAAGATGAATAAAGGCAGACCACCAAGGACTGCATCAAAAGTCCTTGAAACTTTATTGCTAATGGCGAATTACCCGCTATAGAACTGGCACTGGAGGACAAGAAAAATTGTTTGTGCTAGAAACACTTTCAATTTCACACCTTGACTTTCTACTTATAATTAATAATAAAATGAACCAAAATTCACTCTTTGCTTCTAGGCAAAAACTATTCTTTACTTTCTGAAAATTAAAAAAAAAACACAAAAAAAAAACGATCATGTTCAGCTATTTTTAAAACTTTGTTAAAATATTCTGACATGTTGGGGAAGGTTGTGGCCTAACAATATATTGCAAGTACACAAGAGAGTTACAGATGCAGCTGTCAATTATTGAGATGTGATGACAATGATGATGGTTACATAAAAAACAAAGATAACTGAACAATCATAAATATCAATGTCTCTAGACCGGTAAGGTCAAAGCCCACAACATCAGGACTCCACACCAACTGCCCAGATGTCAATGTACCCCTCTTACACTGACTCTCTGCCCCATAATGAACAAGAATCAAACCATAAAGGGGATAGCGTTGCAAAATTTAAATCAAGCACAGACAAAGCGAAACAGGCACACAGCAAACCTATTTTCAGGCCCCAAATTTGTTCACGTACATGTATATTATTATATTTAAAACATATATATATATAAAATTTGTACATAATGCAAAAGATATACGTGTCCTGCCGATTTCCCTATGTGTGTGCCAGACTAGATTTTTTTTAAATTATAAAAAAGTGTAAAGCCTTTCAAAAATTTAAAGCATCTGAAACCAATTCAGAAATGATAAATTTATGACAGATATCATTTAAAGCACAACAACAAATTTATTCATAAACTAGTCACAGTTTCCCATTTATTATTCACTATTTTACTATTGAAACCAGGCGACCCCCACCCCCGTCAATTGCAAATATCTCAACTTCTATTTAAGATAGATGGGTAATTTTTCATCGAAAGCAAGACAAATGAACAAACTTTAAGATGACACCAATAACTCCACATGCCCAAAAATTGACGAGCACATAATTCCACTACGCTGTGACATATTGCTTAATTATAAGTGAGTTGAAAATAAAGTGTCTCTAGACCGGTAAGGTAAAAGCCCACAACATCAGGACTCCACACCAACTGCCCAGATGTCAATGTACCCCTCTTACACTGACTCTCTGCCCCATAATGAACAGGAATCAAACCATAAAGGGGACTTGAGAATGTAGGTGAGAAGGTAAAAAGTATACTTCAATTGATATTAACAAAAGTATGTAGTACGCCATTCCTCTCAAAGCACATTCAACCAACCCAAAAAGTCAAAATTACAATTCATACATAGGTAGATTTTTAATTACAATTGACAGATGGCAACCAATGACTTATGAAATAGGTATCAGACATTTGTACAGTCTCATAAGCACATTTTCACCTGTCCCTTAAGCAAAGCATAAGATGAACAACTGCACCCACTAAAAAGAGAATGGCGATGGTAGCATTGCATTTATAAGGAGTCGTCTTTTATGAGAAAAGGGAAATGCCTACTAATTACTGTTTTTAAAAAAATGTTAGATACCAACACTTACTAGTTTCTTTCTACCAAATTACCCCCCCCCCCCCCCCCCCGAAACCACAAGCTAAGCCAACAATAATTCACACAACTCAGCCCAAACCTGTTGAATTTTGCACAACATTGAAATACAAATAAAACCTACCATCCTCATATTTTAAAAAAGCACAGGTGTCAAACTCAGGGCCTATCGACAGCGCCTGATGAATAGTTACATCTGGCCCATGAGGGATGTTTAAGTAGTCACCCTTAGAATCTCCATGACACAGACCCTTTCTTATAACATAAATGAACTTGTTACCAAGAAAAGATGAGCATCCAGCTCAGACAAACTGGCATAAGAGCGAATTGGTACTTTCTTCTTGATTGTCATTATTTAAAATTTGTATGTTTTAATCCACACAAGTGTTTAAAAAAGTTTGAGTCTTTCCAGCGTTCAAAGAGTGCTTATCCAATTCTGACTTGACCTCAATTAGAGTTGGACCCATGAGCTATTATTGACTTTGACACCGCTGATGAAAAGCACAAAGAATTTTTATTGAAATCTTACCCGCTTAAAAAAAAGCACAAACAACCACCCCTAAAACACAGCTCTACATTGCCATGCGTTGAAAACTAACAATTTAGACAAGTCTGATGAGGATGGCACCAATTTCAATAAAAGCCAATACAGCCAGACAGCAGACCAGACCACAGGTCAAAGGCAGTAAATGAGTTAAACAAGCATTTTCCCCACATCTTAAAAACTTATCAAATGCCACAGACCTTTGATGGATGAATGCCTACATGGACATTTGCTCCATTGGCCTTCTCTCTCTGGATTCGCTCAATGTAGACGACAAATTTTTTCCTGTAGACTTGAACAACCTTGCCCATCTGCTGTCCTTTGTAGTGGCCACGGACAACCTGAAATTGAAACAAATTCTCATATATAAATTTCCAGTTTCATAAGGTATCCGAACTACCAATAATTTTTGCATACCAAAAACATTTATTTTAAAAGTGCTACTGGAGAACAAGTAAACCAAATAAGATTCAACACCGTATAATAAAAAACAATCCCTAGTCTAAAGTACTAGAATCAAAAGTACAAATAACTAATTTTGGCACAATAAAAAATAACGCCCCTACTTGAACACCTTCCATGTTCAACCTCTGAGTGATCATCTAGACATACCCATTTCAAGACAACTTAAACCCACATGAAGCCAAAGTACTAACAAGAATGTACAATTTTGAGGCCCCCCCCCCCCATACACCTGCAGTTCAAGCCATGGGTGAAAGTGACACGAGACGGTTTAGCCTGAAAATCTTGTTGTTAGAGAACGGATAGCCTGAAAAGTTCATGATAAATTCACGCTGCCTGAAGGATGGGGTAGGCTTCTTAATTTTCCAGGGGCATGTCACATAACAACAGCATGTGCTCCATTTAAACATATATACTATACAAGTACGTAGCCAACATGATTTCTGACAACAAAATTTCAGTGTGGCACTGGAGTCTTTGTGTGACTTAAATATTTCAGTCTGTTCTTACTTGTTATATATTTTCTTATTAAATTTACCCCC